>NC_057798.1:240599855-240679141 GCF_018294505.1 Triticum aestivum
TGACTGCTGGGACCCACCAGCTACATCTTCGCACGCAAGGAAGTGCGTCCGGGCAAAAAAAACAAAACGATTCCCCCCTGACTGTTGGGACCCACCAGCTACATCTTCGCACGCAAGGAAGTGCGTCCGGGCAAAAAAAATGATTCGCCCCCCCTGACTGCTGGGACCCACCAGCTACATCTTCGCACGCAAGGAAGTGCCTGATAGTCGGGACCCACCTGGTCGAAGCGTATGTAGCGTTTTCATTCTGGTCGCGAACGTGTACCTACATATATACTGGTGGATGTAGAGGCGCGCACGTGTCGTAGTAGAGGTGCGCATGTAGCATGTACACGTACATACGGCGGCCAGGGTGCAAGAAAGAAAATACGGCCACATATGTGTACATACAGGCGGGGTCTCGAACGCCTACTCGCGCATACGTATGGCGAGGGCTCGTGTACATGGCTGGGTCGAAACGGAGAAACAGCATCGTCGTCGTGTTCATGGGGAGGCAACGGAATGCGTTGTGTTCAGGGGGAGGCAACGGAATGCGTCGTGTTCATCGGGAGGCAACGGAACGCGTGGGAGCCAACCGGCTGGGTCGAAACGGAATGCGCCGTCGTGTTCATCGGGAGGCTTGGAAGGAACAAGCGATGGAAACGAGGCCTGGCATATCGCAGAACGGAGGAAACGGACCTCCTACATTCCGAACGGGGTCCTATTGATCGGGAGGGGTGTGGCGTACCGCTAAACGGAGGAAACGAACCTCCTACGGTCGAAACGGGGGTCCTGTTGATTGGGAGGGGTGTGGCGTACCGCAAAACGGAGGAAACGGACCTCCTACGGTCGAAACGGGGGTCCTGTTGATCGGGAGGAGTGTGGCGTACCGCAAAACGGACGAAACAGACTTGTGTTGGAGCGCTACGGTCGAAACGGGGGTCCTGTTCATCGGGAGGGGTGTGGCGTACCGCAAAACGGGACCTCACAGGATACTATTCATCTCCACCGTCGACCTCCTCCAGCCTCCGCGGGCTACCGTCGACCTCCTCCAGCCTCCACGGGATCCTGTTCATCCAGCCTCCACCGCGCGGTACTCCACCGGCTACTGTTCAACCACCCCTCCACGGGCACCCCTCCACCGTCTACTGTTCATCCAGCCCTCCACACCACGGGGTCCTATTCAACCACCCCTCCACGGGCACCCCTCCACCGTCTACTGTTCATCCAGCCCTCCACACCACGGGGTCCTGTTCATCCAGAGGCAACGCCACCGCTCATTGTTCATCCAAACCCCCCTGCAATGCTCACTGTTCATCCAATCGATCGGCTTCAGTTAGCAGCAGTAGCGAAGGAATCGCTTGATCGGGTTCAGTTAATAGCCATTGATTGATCGCTCGGGTTCAGTAACGCGTAGCCTGCAGTGCAATCACTCGGGTTCAGTTAGAGCCCAACGCCTCGCTCGGGTTCAGTTAGAGCCAACAACTCGCACACACACGCGTACATGTATGAGAGAAATGCGCATCGCTCGGCCCCCGACCTCCCACCGTAACCGGGAACTCCCTGAAATTTTCCTCGCCCTCGCTTCTACCACGGTTATTTCTGTCATGGACGGCCCAAAGAATGTCATGCAGTTGCGTCTCCGGCCCGCCCAGGACGAAAAGCCCATTTTCTGTCATGATTTTTTGTCATAGAAGTAGGAGCCCACCACATCTATGATGATACCGGGTTTTTCACAATTATCGTCATAGAAGTGTCATATGTATAACAGAAAAAAATCGTTCGTCCCAAAATGTCACGGATGTGTATTTTTTTGTAGTGTGCGGTCACTTGTTTCACTTTTTATTAACTGTCAAATTGTAATTGCTTCACTAGGTCTGCGTCTAAAAAGAAAAATAGAGCTATAAACAAAGAAATATGTTTGTGCAAGTAGACGGTCGATCGGTGTCTTACCTGGAAGTTTCTCAGGATGGGTGTAGCATATGCCGTGCTCGCTGTCGATGGTTGGTATGAACAAATCGATGAGAGGGAGAGGTCTCACGCTGTCAGCACTCACTTTGGCCTCAAGGTGCTTGATCAGCTCCTGATCTGTGGGATCGAACTTGACGCCAGCCGGCGGCATCGGCCAATCCTTCTTGGACTTGCATCAGTTAATTCCAGTTATATGGTACTCAATGTATGATCAATCGACTGTTTTTAGTGAATGATGAAAGATTTCAACGGATAACTGGTACTCCAAATCTGAAGTCCAGAATACCCGAACACGCCACCGGGATTCTTGTGTCACCTCACGTGCAGCATGTTGTCACGTCAATTCAATGTGTGGACATGATGAATAATTTGACTGACGTATTGCTTTAAGTGCCACAAGGGTGGTGGCGTTGGTATTCTCACGGGGGGTGTGAGACGACATATGCCACAAGGTGGCTTCATGTGAGGGCAAGACTGCTGCCGGAATATCCAGGGACGGGTATGCGAGTAGCACGCTAGTTTACCCAGGTTCGGGGCTCTCCGGAGAGATGACACCCCTACTCCTGCATGTCTGAGTATATATCTGGGGTGTACATCAGGCAGTACAAAGTGCTCCTGGAGCTGTATCTGGGATCAGTGTCATGGGCATCTGACTTTGTATATGTGTGTGTCCAGAGTGAGCATGCATGCTCTAGTGGCCAAGCATGGCCGTCGGGGAGTGTGTAGCCGTGGGAGTCCATCCTCCTGGATGGATGGATGAGGCCTCCTTTTATAGTGTGTAGCTAGCTTAATGTGTAAGCTAGCTAGTGGCATGGGTGGTAGTGGCTTTGGTTGTAAGCTACCTTGGGTAGCTTACAAGCCAAGCTATGTAGGCATAGCTAGTGGCATGGTGCATGTCGTGCTTGTCCCCTGGGGTACTTTATAAATCAGTACCCAGGGGACACGCTACACGGTACACTATAGATGACGTTGCGGTACGATCGTCCCGTCGGTGTCTTGTCGGTGTCGGGTTAGGCTGCAGTCGGCAGACGGCTGGTCGGCGCGGTCGGCAGCCGGCTGGTCGGCGTAGTCAGCAGCCGGCAGCCGACCGGGTAGAGCAGTCGGACAGGGAGCCGGCAGGAGCGGCCGGGCAGTCAGACTGAGGGGCTTTGCTAGCCCCGAGGTATTGAAATATCGTCTTGCCGTCTTCGGGGTACCCGTCGCCAATTACTCCGACAGTAGCCCCCAAGCCTCCGGGCAACTTGGTAAAGTTGGGCGGAGGTTTTTTGGCGAGTGTTCCTGGAAATGATCATGAAAAAGACAAAGTTAGTCCACGCAGATATATCAAATGTTTGCTTTTAGCATTGCAAGTTTTATGCGGAGGCTGCCGACTCAGTTTCGTCCAAGCCCTCTTAATCTTTTTCATGTTCCCTCTGCTTTTTGTCTTGTGCTCTCGCTCGCTGGATAGCCGCTCTGCGGTCTGTGGCTGAGAGCGGGCCGTGAAGCGGAGTGTACAGTACTCAGAGTCTGGGAGCAAATTTAACTAAGCAGATACTCGTAAAGGAAACGGTCGGGTCGCCCGAAGCGTTTCTCTTCCCGGACATTTTTCGCATGGGGTGACCTCCAGCTTTTGCTCTCGCTAGCCGGACAGCCGCTCTGCGGTCTGTGGCTGAGAGGTGGGCCTTTGGTACTGCACACGCTACTAAGCCGTCTACGGGAAAAAACTTCTCAGGACAAGCGGCCAGCCCTCGGGCCAACTCTAGTTGGCGCCAGGGCGAACAGTGATGCAACTGTAATAAAATGCGGAGATAGCCCCCGAGCATCGCTCAAGGCTATCCGTGCTCTCGCGGTGAAAAAATATGCGGATGGGAGCTCACATTGATTTTCGTGTAGTCGCGGCAGAGGTCGTCGAAGACAACCGGCACGGCTCGGCACTCGCGGAGCGCGCCGGCGCACCCGCTGGGTGTAGCCCTCGAGCCTCCGGGTGCTCAAGGAGGGTTTGACCGGCCGGGCAGCAAGCGGAACGCGGCCGAGCCGGCTTGGCAGAGCCGGCCAGGCGGCGAGGCGTCTGGCAGCGCCTTCTTTTTTCTCTTCTGCCGGCTGCTGGCAGCCGAACAAAACTGTTCTTTTTTCTCTTGTTTTTGTTTCTTGTAATCTTCCATGGGGATGCGCCAGCGCACCCACTGGGTGTAAGCGTGTAGCCCCCGAGATTCGGGCTGACTGTTGAGCAGTCGGGCCGGATCTCCCGGCAACTACTTTCTCTTCTTCCTCGCAAGGGCGCGTCAGCGCAGCCGCTGGGTGTAGCCCCTGAGATTCAGGCCGACTGCTGAGCAGTCGGGCCGGATCTCCCGGCAACTACTTTGTCTTCTTTCTCGCGGGGGCACGTCAGCGCACCCGCTGGGTGTAGCCCCTGAGATTCGGGTCGAGGCTTGACTGGCCAGGCGTCGAAGCGGACAGGCAGCCGTGCCGGCGCTCTTGCCGGCCAGACGTTGAAGCGGGTAGGCAAGCCGGGTCGCGTCTAGCCATCCGAGTGGCGAAGCAGGTGGACGGACAGACGGACGATTTTTCTTTTCTTCTCTTTGTCCCAGCCGACCTCTTTCTTTTTTTTCAGCCGGCCCCCCACTTCTTTTTCTCTTTTCTGTGCTTGAGCAACCGGATGCAGGCAGAGGCGGCCCAACACGCGGGTGCCGGGCGAAACCGGCCAGTCGGCACGGGGCAGAGCCGGCCAGGTGAGCGGTGCAGAGGGCCCGCCTACCGGGGCCGGACGGAGTGGTGAGCCGGCGGGCGGCCGGCGCAGACGCGAAGGCGGACGCCGGCTGTCAAGGGGACCCGGCGGTGCGGACAGAGCCAGGTCGATGCGGGAGGGAGCCGGCGGGGGAGCGGCGACCCGGCGCACGCGAGGGGCTGGCGGCGGGAGCCGGCTGGAGCCGGGGTGCAACAGAGCAGGGTAGGCCAGCTACAGGGCAGCAGCCAGCACCGGTGCGAGACGCGCGCGGAGAACCGGCACCGAGGTCGTGGCGCGGCCGGGTAGTGCAAGCTGGAGCAGCGCTGGCGACCCGGAGCTGGTTCGAGGCTGTCGGGCACGAGGAGGAGCCGGACGCAGCACATAAGCGGCAACGGGGGCGAGGCCAGGCGGAGCGGACGTGAGGCGGCGACGGGGAGTCGGCCCGATGCGGGATGTAGGCGGAGTCGGCCGCGGGGCGGGCCCGGCAACACGCCGAGCCGGCCAGAGCCGTGAGGGCCGGGTGGCACCATGAAGCCAGACGCCGACAGGCGCGGCGCAGCCAGCCGCGGGGCGGGGCGCCTGCTGGGGCGGGAGAAGTCGGCCATGGCGGGAACCGGCAACAGGCAGCCCACCTAGCGCGGCCGCATGGAGGCTGGCATGGGGAGGCGCGAAGTGGGCGCGCAGGGGCCAGCTGGAGCGGTGCATCGGTGCCGCACCGCGCATATGCATGGAGGACGAGCTCGGAAGGTGCATCAGTGGCAGGGCAGAGGACGCGCACGCGCAGCGCGGTAGGATCAGGCGCGAGGCGGATGCAGACGTGGGGATGGCCAGTACCGCTAGGCGCGGTGATGGCCGGAGACTGCACGAGGCACAGTGAGCAACATACATGCCATAGTCTGGGCGTTCTCTGGGATGTATATGGCTGGTGCATGGCTAGTGGTTTGACCATTGTACGACTCGCATCTAGCTAGCTAGCATAGATGATATATGGAGTAGAGAACACCCGTTCCGGCCAAAGCAAAGCGCAGCACGGAGGGCAGCAGACACGAGCAGCGCGCAGACAGACGCGACCAACGAAGCGAGGCCCCGCGCGTGGCGCGCGCGGACGAACAGCCGGCGTCGCAACGGTGGTGATGACGAAGGTGGCGACGCCGATGACAAGGACGCGCCGTCCCGTGCGGCCGCTCCGGGGGCGGGTCGAAGTCGAGCCCCCGAGCGCTATCGGAGAGATGGCGCGACGCCGCGGCGGTGGAGACGAAGATGGTCCCGCCCGGACTACGAAACCAGCAGCAGCGCGGTAGCATAGTACCGCCCCACGGTGGGCGTCAACTGTCGTGGTATTCTCACGGGGGGTGTCGGTGTCAAAACCGGCGGATCTCGGGTAGGGGGTCCCGAACTGTGCGTCTAGGCGGATGGTAACAGGAGACAAGGGACACGATATTTTTACCCAGGTTCGGGCCCTCTCGATGGAGGTAAAACCCTACTCCTGCTTGATTGATATTGATGATATGGGTAGTACAAGAGTGGATCTACCACGAGATCAAGGAGGCTAAACCCTAGGAGCTAGCCTATGGTATGATTGTTGTAATGGTTGTTCGTCCTACGGACTAAAACCCTCCGGTTTATATAGACACCGGAGAGGGCTAGGGTTACAAAGAGTCGGTTACAATGGTAGGAGATCTACATATCCGTATCGCCAAGCTTGCCTTCCACGCCAAGGAAAGTCCCATCCGGACACGGGACGAAGTCTTCAATCTTGTATCTTCATAGTCTTGGAGTCTGGCCGATGATGATAGTCCGGCTATCCGGACACCCCCTAGTCCAGGACTCCCTCAGTAGCCCCTGAACCAGGCTTCAATGACGATGAGTCCGGCGCGCATATTGTTCGGCATTGCAAGGCGGGTTCCTCCTCCGAATAATTCATAGAAGATTGCAAACACCAGGATAGTGTCCGGCTCTGCAAAATAAATTCCACATTCCACCGTAGAGAGAATAATACGTACACAAGTTCAATCTGCTGACGTATTTTGTGGCATGACGTCACACGACCACCAAGCCTTTACTTGAATCGTTTTTTATTATATCACCTCAGCGCGTTTAGCGAAGCGGTTTCCTTGGCACGTCTTGTCGAAGCAGAGATCGGGTTCCCCTTATTCCGGGATTCCCATCAATACGGACGTGGGTAACCCAATCGTGCCCGTTGCCACGCCCCCTCTATCGGAGGCGAGTCCCGAATGGTCACGGGGACGGCTCTTGGTATTCTCCCCCTTTATAATGGGAACAAGGCTCGTTTCTTTTCTTCAATCCTCAATCGAATCTACTCCTCGCCCCGAGTTCCAACACCCAGAGCCCCAGATTCGAGCGCTTCGAACCTTCAACAATGTCCGGCTCCGACCTACAGGGCAGGTGGATGCCCTCCTCCGTCACAGAAGAGGACGTGCTAAAGCTGCGAGAGGCCAAGTACCTGACTTACGAGATTTCGCATAGGTTGCCCGCCAAAGGGCAAGTCGTTCCCACCCTTGAGCCCGGCGAGTATGTCGTGTTTGTGTCCCACCTCCGTCGGGGCTTAGGCTTCCCGACGGATCCTTTTGTGAGAGGGCTCATGTTTTACTACGGGTTGGAATTCCACGACTTGGCTCCGGAGTCCATCCTCCATATCTCTTCATTCATTGTCGTCTGCGAAGCCTTCCTCCGCATTACCCCTCACTTCGGCTTATGGCTCAAGACCTTCAACATGGAGCCGAAGATGATCGAGGGGCGTCAAGCAGAGTGCGGCGGGGCGGTTGTAAGCAGAAGGGCCGATGCTCCATGGCCTGAGGGCTCTTTCCAAGAGGAGCTCGGCTTGTGGCAGCGGGAGTGGTTCTACATAACCGCTCCCAGGGGCAGCAGGCAGAAGCCGCCGCCCATCTTCCGCTCGGGTCCTCCACCGCGGCTGATGTCATGGGTCAGCCAAGGGCTCAACTGGGGGCCATCAAAGGACGTACCCCTATTGCAGGGTCGGATTCGAGACCTCCAGGAGAGGGAGATCAATCTGGTCGTGGTGATGCAGGTTATGTTGATTCGGCGTCTCCTGCCCTGCAAGCGTCGCCCCCTCCGTCTGTGGGAGTTCAATCCCGAGGGGCCGCGAGCTCTCCAACACTTCATGGGCACAACACCCGTGGAGATGTATAAATTGTTCTTCGGGTCACAAGAGATGTGTCCGCAATTGACCGAGGATTCCGGCCTAAGCTGCAATCGCCCGGATACTCAGGTAAGTGGCCCCGTGTCTGAACACACCGTTTGTTTACGCCTTCTTGAATTTGCCTTTTAACCCACCGTCTCTTGAATAGGAGTGGATAGCGCAAGCGAAATTGATACGGTGTTCGGCCCCCCTCCCGGAGACCGTGCCGGATCCCGTGTTGGTCAGGATGCTGAAGGTTGCGCCTTCAGAGGAAGGCGAAGGGGCGAATAGGGACACAACCGCCTCTACCAAGGAGGCTTTGGAGGAAGGGGGAATCGAGAATCCCTCCTTCCAAGGGGAGAAGAGGACCGCCTCTGAAAACCCGGAGGCCAAGGCCTCGAAGCGGGGGAAGAGATCTTCACCAGAGGGTCCTGCGTCCGGGGAGGCCCCGGCCGCACTATCTCCCCTAAGGAATCAGCCCTCCAGCGAGTCGTAAGTAGAGAAAAAGGGGGGTTCTGTAATAAGAGACATCCCTATGTTTGCTTCTGAGGATAACCGAAGTTTTTACCTTGTAGTTCGGATCTTCGTCCTTCTCAGATGAGCTCGTCTTCGGGGGACCTTCGTCCGGAGATGGTGGAGAGCGAGACGCCTCCATCTGCCGCACCATCAGGCGGGGCGGATGAACCTGAGGTGTCATCACGGAGGGTATCCCCGAGTCCGGCGGGGCCGAAGAGTTCAGCACCGGATGGTGTGCGGCCGGGGGAGCTGAAGGATCTGCTTGAGAGGGCGTCTATCTCAGAAGATCACCGTACATTGATGAGTATGGTGATTGGAAGAATTTCGTCCGCCGAAGGCGGGTTGCATGATGCCGTTAGAAGCTTGCTAGCGGGGTTTGAGGTACGTAAAAATGGCGTACCTTTTGACAGTTTTGCACATAAAGTGCGCCCTGTATAGATAGTAGCCCCTGGGACTCGGTAGGTTGTCGAGAGCGACAGCGTGCCGAGGATCAAAATCGCAGGAATTGATTTTCGCCTTTCCCAGGCAGGTGGCGGATAGTCCGGTGGCCAGCCGGACTGATGGAGTTTCCGAACTAAAGCGGCAACTTGATGTTGCGGATGCGGACATCGCGTTGGTCAATAAGCGACTTGACGAGTCACAAGGTAGGTTTTTCTCCGTGGTCACCTAGTAAGGGAGCCGAAGCCCACACCTTACAATATGTGTGCTTAATGCAGATGGTGCCGCTGCTGTGGAGAGCCTGTGGGCAGAACTTGCTCGAACCAAGGAGCGGGCCAGAAGGAGTGATGCGGCTGCCTCGAGGGCGGCCGAAGAGTTAGAAGCCGAAAAGGCTGCTCACTGCCGAAGTAGGGAGGAGATGGCCGAAATGGCCGTGAAGTTGAAAGGTATTACCGACCGCTATGAGGTTCTTGAAAAAGAACGCCGAGCGGAGCAATAAGGCCTGAAGAAGGCCACCGCCGAAGCCAAGGATGCCCGTTCTGCAATGAGGGCTATAAAGGAGGAGTTGCGCCAGGCCGGAGATATTGTGACTGGCAAGCCCTTTCTGCTGCGCAGGAGGTTTACTGATCCGAAGTACGCTCAGCTTGGCCAGTTGTGGGGTCCGGAGGATCCTTATATGGACTTAGCGGCGAGTGCGGCAGATGCTGTTGTGCACTTCCGAAGTCAAAAGGATCACGAGACGGAAGAGCTTTTTTGGTCTCAATTCCATAGTCCGGAGCGTTCACTTCCGTTGACCGATCGGTTGGCTGAGTGGGCTGAGCTGAATAGATTGTCCGGACTTGCCATGACAGATATCGTGGCTCATGTCTGGCCGGATAAGCCCAAGCCGAAGAGTTATTTTGGCTTATTACAGCAATTCCTTGGGGCGGTGCCGCATATCAAGGCGATGAAGCAGTCGGCCTGCATATAGGGTGCACGGATGGCCCTCGCCCGTGTGAAGACATACTGGACGGAGATGGATGCCACCGCTGTTGTGACCCAGGGTTCGGACGAGAGCCGGTTACCCGCCAAGCACTATTTTGGGGAAGTTCTGTGTGGTGCTCGTGTAATAGAGTCGCAGTGCTCAAAAAATGTCATGTTCAAATGAACTTTATGATTTATAAAACGATGTTTGTGATATATCGCTTTTTGTACTTGTGCGTTCAAGTACTGAAATATCTCCTGTGCGCCGTTAATGTATACTTGTGTATAACCTGAAAGATGGCAGTCTTTGGCTTCAGCCCCCACGCACATAGTGCGGGGGTGTTTGCGAAATAGCGCATTTTCACACTTAATCCGACGTCTTGGTCCTGTTAAGGAGGTGGTAGCGTAGCAAACGAGGCAACCGAACTATAATGCTTTATCACTTTCACTTAGCCATAGGAGTTCGAAGGTGGGGCTACGATATAGCCCCTAGGGGCACCGCGCTCTCCGTATTTGGGGCGCATGTGTGCCTGACCGAGAAGCGGTCCTTCGTCAAAGCGGAGGAATTCTAAACATTCCAGAGGTCGATCGAGTGGTTGACCAGTCTCTCGCTACATCATGACAGTCAGTTTTCGGCTTTCTCTACTGAGGTGCTCACCCGGCCGGATCGGGGCACAATCGCAATAGTTCTCCTGGTGCCGCGTTAGCCGATGATACGGAACGTAAGGCAGCAAAACACAGGAGCCGGGCAAACCCAACATTTGACCAAAGACATGATTCGGAGTTGGTTCATATAAGGCCTAACTCGAGACGCCGAACACTCCCTAAGGTGTTCGGTCTTTATGATGACGGGCAGATTGATGCCCTAAGCCCCTAGTGTCCAGGTACGCGCAAGGTCCTCTGACGCGGCCGATGCCAAAACGTCAGCCTCCTCTCTGGTTATGATGAGAAACCAGGGGATGTATAGCAACAAGAGACAGTAAAAATGGTTTACGCAGGGTCTTAATCTGAAAAGAACCCTTGCAACGGGTCCCTACTGCACGTCTGCGCCTGTGTCTCCATTGTGCTGTATCCTGGATGGGTGTAACACGTTGTTCTTCTGTAAAAGAGAGGAACTTAGTTTGAAAAGTAATCGTGTCAAAAAATGTATTTAAAACAAAGCATGAATAAATGAATAAAGTTGAGCTTTTATTGGCTCCTTATTGCTCATACGCACAACCCCTTGTAAAGGGGTGTGCAGCTAGGGAGCCCCTAGCTTATTTATGCCGGACTCGTCTAGCCGTGTCCGGGGTCTTTAACGACCTTTTAGTGAGATGATGCCGCGTGGACCGGGCATTTTAAGTGTAAGAGACGCGTAGTGTGGTATTGCGTTAAAGCGGACAAAAGCTTCGCGTCCCAATAGTGCTTGATGGCTACTTTTGAATGGGGTGACATGAAAGATTAGCTTTTCACGTCGGAAGTTGTCGGGTGACCCGAACACAACTTCTAGTAGTAAGGAGCCTGTGCACTTGGCGTAAGGGCCTGGTGTCACTCCTTTAAAGGAAGTGCGGCTAGTTCCAATTTTAGTAAGGTCTATCCCCATCTTGCGGACTGTGTCCGAATATAGCAGGTTTAAATCGCTGCCGCCATCCATTAGGACTTGTGTAAATTGTAATCCGTCGATTATAGGATCCAATATTAGAGCAGTCCATCCTGCGTTTCGAATACTTCTGGAATAGTCCAGGTGGTCGAAAGTGATTGGTTTTGACATCCAATCTCGAGGTTCCGCTGGGGTGGACCGTGCGACACCTACTTTGGCGGGTGCCACACTGTTGTTCTGTATTATCACATGAAGTGAGTTTACTGTTTTGACTTCTTGTGGGAAAGTCTTTTGTTTTCCGGCGCTCTGCTGGTGGGGTTCGTCATCATCATCGCTTGGCGCATCGAGCCCCTTATGTTCGGCGTTGAGTCGGCCGGACTGTTTGAAGACCCAACAATCTCGGTGGGTGTGGTTTGCAGGCCTTCCGGAGGTACTGTGGATTTGACATATCTGATCCAAAATTTTGTTTAAGTTGGATAGCTCGTCACTATTGTCCTTAAGAGGCAGTGTTTTGTTGTTCGGCCGCGAGCTTTTGAATCCGGCGTTGACCGTTGTGTTCTTTTGGCTTTTTTCTTTATTTCGGCGCTGGTCCTTTCTGCGTCGTGATTTTCCGTTTCCATCTCTGATCTCGGATGTACTCGGGTCGCTGGTGCTGCATCTTGCTAGCCAGCTGTCTTCCCCCGCGCAAAAGCGGGTCATGAGGCTTCTTAGCGCGGCCATTGTTCTCGGCTTCTCTTGGCCAAGGTGTCTGGCGAGCCATTCGTCTCGGACATTACGCTTAAAAGCTGCTAAGGCTTCGGCGTCCGGACAGTCCACTATTTGGTTCTTTTTGGTAAGGAACCTGTTCCAGAATTTGCGCGCTGACTCTCCGGGCTGTTGAGTTATGTGACTTAAATCGTCTGCATCCGGAGGGCGGACATAAGTCCCTTGAAAATTTGTTCTAAATGCGTCCTCGAGCTCTTCCCAACTTCCAATAGTATTTTCTGGGAGGCTTTTGAGCCAATGCCGAGCTGGCCCTTTGAGCTTGAGGGGTAGATATTTTATGGCGTGGAGATCATCTCCTCTAGCCATGTGTATGTGCAGGATGTAATCCTCAATCCAGACTCCGGGGTCTGTTGTTCCATCGTATGCCTCTATGTTTACGGGCTTGAATCCCGCTGGAAATTAATGATCCAGCACCTCGTCGGTGAAACATAGTGGGTGTGCGGCACCCCTATATTTAGGCGTGCCGTTATCTTCGAACATGCGGCGTGTTGTGTTGCTTCCTGGGGCCCTCTTTTTTGGCCCATAGATGGACCTGACCGGGCCATCCGTTTTGCGAGGATATTTATATGTGTCATGTGCTGGCTTATGTGAGGCGCCGCTTGCCGCTCCTGGCCTGTCATCTGGTCATCTATCCGGCCAGGCGGCCTCTTTGCTTTTTGCCTGTGGGGGCTCTATGGCCTCCTCGTCGAATTCTGGCAGCAGCTTGCGCTTCGGGTAGCTCTTTATTTGGTGGCCATTGCCATATTTGTCCGCGGTCTTGAGTACTTTGCTCCACCTCATTCTGAGTATTTCTTCCGCTATTTTGAGCTTCCGTTTTTCCTTCTTCAAACTTCTTGCGCTGGCGATAAGCCTTTTTTGGAGGTTCTTGCGCTCCGGTGGTGTGTCCGGCGTGAGATCGTCCGGACTGTTGTTTTCGCCGAGGATAAGCTGGTCATCCGGTTCATCCTGTTCTGATGGCTGCTTGGTAGCATGCTCGTTGCCCATTGGTTTGCCCTGCTCTATGGCTGGGTCATTATGGGTGCTGTTGTTATCGAGGCGGGACTTGGGGCGACGCTTGTGTCGCCGTTTTGGTTGTTTTTCGGATGAATTATCCTTCGCCGTGTCCCGTTGTTCCTCGTTATCGCTCCCCTTTGGAGTGTCCACCATATATACATCATGAGTTGAGGTGGCCTTCCAGTGCCCCGTAGGAGCTAGTTCTTGATCATCTCCGGCGTCGTCGTCCATACCGTCGATGTCTTCGGAGTCGTAGTCTAGCATGTCGGTTAGATCTTCGACAGTGGCTATAAATTGGGTGGTGGGTGGGCTTTGAATTTCTTCGTCGTCCGCATCCCAACCATCCTGACCGCAGTTCGGCCAGGGCTCTCCTGATAACGAGAGATGCTTTAGCGAATTCAGGATGTCGCCAAAGGGTGAGTGCTGAAAGATGTCCGCGGAGGTGAACTCCATGATCGGCGCCCCATCGGATTTGATTGGTAGGGGCGCCGGAGGTTCAGAGTCTGACAAGGAGTCCGACACCTCGGAGTCACGGGCCTTATAAGGGACAAGGTCGGTATTCGGCTTCATCGCCGTGGGAGTTGCAGCTCCCGAGGCGGTGTCCAGCCACCTGTCCTCGATCTGCGCGGTCGGCTCCGAATTATGGGTCAGAGCGGACTCGTGTGCGGCCTCCAGGGTACTGTCCGGCGACAGAGCTAAATCATGCCCATCGTGACAGTGTGGCGCGCTCGGCTGCGGCTCGAATCCATCGAAGATCAAGTCTCCGCGGAAGTCAGCCGTGAAGTTTAGGCTTCCAAATCTGACCTGATGGCCAGGGGCGTAGCTTTCGATCTGCTCCAGACGGCCAAGTGAATTGGCCCGCAGTGCAAAGCCGCCGAACATGAAGATCTGTCAGGGGAGAAAAGTCTCACCCTGGACGGTGTTGTTGTTGATTGAAGAAGCCATCAAGCCTACCGGTGACGACACAGAGGAACTCTCAATGAAAGCACCAATGTCGGTGTCAAAACCGGCGGATCTCGGGTAGGGGGGTCCCGAACTGTGCGTCTAGGCGGATGGTAACAGGAGACAAGGGACACGATATTTTTACCTAGGTTCGGGCCCTCTCGATGGAGGTAAAACCCTACTCCTGCTTGATTGATATTGATGATATGGGTACTACAAGAGTGGATCTACCACGAGATCAAGGAGGCTAAACCCTAGGGGCTAGCCTATGGTATGATTGTTGTAATGGTTGTTCGTCCTACAGACTAAAACCCTCTGGTTTATATAGACACCGGAGAGGGCTAGGGTTACAAAGAGTCGGTTACAATGGTAGGAGATCTACATATCCGTATCGCCAAGCTTGCCTTCCACGCCAAGGAAAGTCCCATCCGGACATGGGACAAAGTCTTCAATCTTGTATCTTCATAGTATTGGAGTCCGGCCGATGATGATAGTCCGGCTATCTGGACACCCCCTAGTCCAGGACTCCCTCAGGGGGTGTAAGACGACATATGCCACAAGGTGGCTTCGTGTGAGGGCAAGACTGCTGCTGATAGGCCCGGGAGCGGGTATGCGAATAGGACGCTGTAGTTTACCTAGGTTCGGGGCTCTCCGGAGAGATAATACCCCTACTCCTGCATGTCTGAGTATATCTGGTATATCTGGTACAGAGTGCTCCTGGAGCTGTATCTGAAAGCAGTGCCACAGGCATCTGGTTTCATATATGCATGTATGTGGCATGCTCTTAGTGGCCGGCCATGCTCATGGCTCATGGCCGTGAGCATGTGTGTGCTCAGGCGCAGGGGGGCCCAAGGGGGGCGCACCAGCCCACCAGGAGCTGGTTCCCCTCCCACTTCAGCCCACGGGGCCCTTCGGGATAGGTGGCCCACCCGGTGGACCCCCGAGACCCTTCCGATGGTCCCGGTACAATACCGGTCACCCCCGAAAACTTTCCCGATGGCCGAAACTGGACTTCCTATATATAAATCTTCACCTCTGGACCATTCCGGAACTCCTCGTGATGTCCGGGATCTCACCCGGGACTCCGAACAACTTTCGGGTTACCGCATACTAATATCTCATCAACCCTAGTGTCACCGAACCTTAAGTGTGTACACCCTACGGGTTCGGGAGACATGCAGACATGAACGAGACGCCTCTTCGTTCAATAACCAATAGTGGGATCTGGATACCCATGTTGGCTCCCACATGCTCCTCGATGATCTCATCGGATGAACCATGATGTTGAGGATTCAATCAATCCCGTATACAGTTCCCTTTGTCAATCGGTACGTTACTTGCCCGAGATTCGATCGTCGGTATCCCAATACCTCGTCTAATCTCGTTACCGGCAAGTCACTTTACTCATACCATAATGCATGATCCCGTGACTAGACACTTGGTCACATTAAGCTCATTATGATGATGCATTACCGAGTGGGCCCAGAGATACCTCTCCGTCATACGGAGTGACAAATCCCAGTCTTGATTCGTGCCAACCCAACAGACACTTTCAGAGATACCCGTCGTGCACCTTTATAGTCACCCAGTTACAGTGTGACGTTTGGCACACCCAAAGCACTCCTACGGTATCCGGGAGTTGCACAATCTCATGGTCTAACGAAATGATACTTGACATTTCGAAAAGCTCTAGCAAAACAACTACACGATATTGTGCTATGCTTAGGATTGGGTCTTGTCCATCACATCATTCTCCTAATGATGTGATCCCATTATCAATGACATCCAATGTCCATAGTCAGGAAACCATGACTATCTGTTGATCAACGAGCTAGTCAACTAGAGGCTCACTAGGGACGTGTTGTGGTCTATATATTCACATGCTACATTCAGGTCCGTATGTACTTTACAAATATCTATGTCTCCATCTTGAACATTTTCACGAATGGAGTTGAAGCGATGCTTGATGTGCCTGGTCTTCTTGTGAAACCTGGGCTCCTTGGCAAGTGCAATAGCTCCAGTGTTGTCACAGAAGAGTGTGATCGGCCCCGACGCATTGGGTATGACTCCTAGGTCGGTGATGAACTCCTTCACCCAGATTGCTTCATGCGCTGCCTCCGAGGCTGCCATGTACTCCGCTTCACATGTAGATCCTGCCAAGACGCTTTGCTTGCAACTGCACCAGCTTACTGCCCCACCATTCAAAATATACACGTATCCGGTTTGTGACTTAGAGTCATCCAGATCTGTGTCGAAGCTAGTGTCGACGTAAACCCTTTACGACGAGCTCTTCGTCACCTCCATATATGAGAAACATATCCTTAGTCCTTTTCAGGTACTTCAGGATGTTCTTGACCGCTGTCCAGTGTTCCATGCCGGGATTACTTTGGTACCTTCCTACCAAACTTACGATAAGGTTTACATCAGGACTGGTACAGGTCATGGCATACATGATAGACCCTATGGCTGAGGCATAGGGGACGACACTCATCTTTTCTCTATCTTCTTCCATGGTCGGGCATTGAGCCGAGCTCAATTTCACACCTTGCAACATAGGCAAGAACCCCTTCTTGGACTGATCCATATTGAACTTCTTCAATATCTTATCAAGGTATGTGCTTTGTGAAAGACCTATGAGGCGTCTCGATCTATCTCTATAGATCTTGATGCCTAATATGTAAGCAGCTTCTCCAAGGTCCTTCATTGAAAAACACTTATTCAAATAGGCCTTAATGTTGTCCAAAAGTTCTATATCATTTCCCATCAAAAGTATGTCATCCACATATAATATGAGAAATGCTACAGAGCTCTCACTCACTTTCTTGAAAACGCAGGCTTCTCCACAAGTCTGCATAAACCCAAACGCTTTGATCATTTCATTAAAGCGAATGTTCCAACTCCGAGATGCTTGCACCAGCCCATAGATGGAGCGCTGGAGCTTGCATACCTTGTTAGCATTCTCAGGATCGACAAAACCCTCTGGCTGCATCATATACAGTTCTTCCTTAAGATGGCCATTAAAGAATGCCGTTTTGACGTCCATTTGCCATATCTCATAATCATAGTATGCGGCAATTGCTAACATGATTCGGACGGACTTCAGCTTCGCTACGGGAGAGAAAGTCTCATTGTAGTCAACCCCTTGAACTTGTCGATAACCCTTAGCGACAAGTCGAGCTTTATAGATGGTAACATTACCATCCGCGTCCGTCTTCTTCTTAAAGATCCATTTGTTTTCTATCGCTCGCTGATCATCGGGCAAGTCTGTCAAAGTCCATACTTTGTTTTCATACATGGATCCTATCTCGGATTGCATGGCTTCAAGCCATTTGTTGGAATCTAGGCCCGCCATTGCTTCTTCATAGTTTGAAGGTTCACCGTTGTCTAACAACATAATTTCCAGGACATGGTTGCCATACCACTCTGGTGTGGAACGTGTCCTTGTGGACCTACGAAGTTCAGTAGTAACTTGATCCGAAGTACCTTGATAATCATCATTAGTTTCCTCTCTAGTCAGTGCAGGCAACACAGGAACATCTTCCTGAGTTGTGCTACTTTCAAGAGGTAGTACTTCATCAAGTTCCACTTTCCTCCCACTTACTTCTTTCGAGAGAAACTCTTTCTCCAGAAAGGACCCGTTCTTGGCAACAAAGATCTTGCCCTAGGATATGAGCTAGAAGGTATACCCAATGGTTTCCTTAGGGTATCCTATGAATACGCATTTTTCCGACTTGGGTTCGAGCTTTTCAGGTTGAAGTTTCTTGACATAAGCATCGCATCCCCAAACTTTTAGAAGCGATAGCTTAGGTTTCTTCCCAAACCATAATTCATACGGTGTCGTCTCAACGGATTTAGACGGTGCCCTATTTAAAGTGAATGTAGCTATCTCTAGAGCGTATCCCCAAAATGATAGCGGTAAATCGGTAAGTGACATCATAGATAGCACCATATCTAATAGAGTGCAATTACGACGTTCGGACACACCGTTACGCTGAGGTGTTCCAGGCGGCGTGAGTTGTGAAACGATTCCACATTTCCTTAAGTGCATACCAAATTCGTGACTTAAATATTCTCCCCCATGATCTGATCGTAAGAACTTTATCTTTCGGTCACGTTGATTCTCTACCTCATTTTGAAATTCCTTGAACTTTTCAAAGGTCTCAGACTTGTGTTTCATCAAGTAGACATACCCATATCTACTCAAGTCATCAGTGAGAGTGAGAACATAACGATAGCCTCCGCGAGCCTCAACGTTCATTGGACCGCACACATCAGTATGTATGATTTCCAATAAGTTGGTTGCTCGCTCCATTGTTCCGGAGAACGAAGTCTTGGTCATTTTGCCCATGAGGCATGGTTCGCATGTGTCAAAGGATTCATAATCTAGAGACTCTAAAAGTCCATCAGCATGGAGCTTCTTAATGCGCTTGACACCAATGTGACCAAGGCGGCAGTGCCACAAGTATGTGGGACTATCGTTATCAACCTTACATCTTTTGGTATTCACACTATGAATATGTGTAACATCACGTTCGAGATCCATTAAGAATAAACCATTGACCAACGAGGCATGACCATAAAACATATCTCTCATATAAATAGAACAACCATTATTGTCGGATTTAAATGAGTAGCCATCTCGTATTAAACGAGATCCAGATACAATGTTCATGCTCAAAGCTGGCACTAAATAACAATTATTGAGGTTTAAAACTAATCCCGTAGGTAAATGTAGAGGTAGCGTCCCGACGGCGATCACATCGACCTTGGAACCATTCCCGACGTGCATCGTCACCTCGTCCTTCGCCAGTCTCCGCTTATTCTGCAGCTCCTGCTTTGAGTTACAAATATGATCAACCACACCGGTATCAAATACCCAGGAGCTACTATGAGTGCTGGTAAGGTACACATCAATAACATGTATATCACATATACCTTTGGTGTTGCCGGCCTTCTTGTCTGCTAAGTACTTGGGGCAGTTCCGCTTCCAGTGACCACTTCCCTTGCAATAAAAGCACTCACTCTCAGGCTTGGGTCCATTCTTTGACTTCTTCCCGGCAACTGGCTTACCGGGCGCGGCAACTCCCTTGCCATCCTTCTTGAAGTTCTTCTTACCCTTGCCCTTCTTGAACTTAGTGGTTTTATTCACCATCAACACTTGATGTTCCTTTTTGATCTCTACCTCCGCTGATTTCAGCATTGAATATACCTCAGGAATGGTCTTCTCCATCCCCTGCATATTGAAGTTCATCACAAAGCTCTTGTAGCTCGGTGGGAGCGACTGAAGGATTCTGTCAATAACCGCGTCATCCGGGAGATTAACTCCCAGCTGAGTCAAGCGGTTGTGCAACCCAGACATTTTGAGTATGTGCTCACTGACAGAACTATTTTCCTCCATCTTACAACTGAAGAACTTGTCGGAGACTTCATATCTCTCGACCCGGGCATGAGCTTGGAAAACCATTTTCGGCTCTTCGAACATCTCATATGCTCCGTGTTGCTCAAAACGCTTTTGGAGCCCCGATTCTAAGCTGTAAAGCATGCCGCACTGAACGAGGGAGTAATCATCTACACGAGACTGCCACGCGTTCATAACGTCTTGGTTCTCTGGGAGGGTGCTTCACCTACCGGTGCTTCTAGGACATAATCTTTCTTTGCAGCTATGAGGATGATCCTCAGGTTCCGGACCCAGTCTGTATAGTTGCTGCCATCATCTTTCAGCCTGGTTTTCTCTAGGAACGCGTTGAAGTTGAGGGCAACATTAGCGTGGGCCATTTGATCTACAAGACATATTGTAAAGATTTTAGACTAAGTTCATGATAATTAAGTTCATCTAATCAAATTATTCAATGAACTCCCACTCAGACAGACATCCCTCTAGTCATCTAAGTGAAACATGATCCGAGTCAACTAGGCCATGTCCGATCATCACGTGAGACGGACTAGTCATCATCGGTGAACATCTTCATGTTGATCGTATCTTCTATACGACTCATGCTCGACCTTTCGGTCTTCCGTGTTCCGAGGCCATGTATGTACATACTAGGCTCGCCAAGTCAACCTAAGTGTATTGTGTGTGTAAATCTGGCTTACACCCGTTGTATTCGAACGTTAGGATCTATCACACCCGATCATCACGTGGTGCTTCGAAACAACAAACCTTCGCAATGGTGCACAGTTAGGGGAAACACTTTCTTGAAATTATTGTGAGGGATCATCTTATTTAAGCTACCGTCGTTCTAAGCAAATAAGATGTAAAACATGATAAACATCACATGCAATCAAATAGTGACATGATATGGCCAATATCATATTGCTCCTTTGATCTCCATCTTCGGGGCGCCATGATCATCTTCATCACCGGCATGACACCATGATCTCCATCATCATGATCTCCATCATAGTGTCTTCATGAAGTTGTCACGCCAATGATTACTTCTACTTCTATGGCTAACGCATTTAGCAATAAAGTAAAGTAATTTACATGGCGTTATTCAATGACACGCGGGTCATACAAAAAATAAAAACAACTCCTATGGCTCCTGCCGGTTGTCATACTCATCGACATGCAAGTCGTGATTCCTATTACAAGAACATGATCAATCTCATACATCACATATATCATTCATCACATCCTTTTGGCCATATCACATCACAAGGCATATGCTGCAAAAACAAGTTAGACGTCCTCTAATTGTTGTTGCAAGTTTTTACGTGGCTTCTATAGGTTTCTAGCAAGAACGTTTCTTACCTACGTAAAACCACAACGTGATATGCCAATTTCTATTTACCCTTCATAAGGACCCTTTTCATCGAATCCACTCCAACTAAAGTGGGAGAGACAGACACCCGCTAGCCACCTTATATAACTAGTGCATGTCAGTCGGTGGAACCTATCTCACGTAAGCGCACGTGTAAGGTCGGTCCGGGCCGCTTCATCCCACGATGTCGCCGAAGCAAGATAAGACTAGTAGTGGCAAGAAAATTGACAACATCTACGCCCACAACAAGTTTGTGTTCTACTCGTGCATAGTAACTACGCGTAGACCTAGCTCATGATGCCATTGTTGGGGAACGTGTCAGAAAATAAAAAATTTCTACGCTTCACCAAGATCAATCTATGGAGTCATCTAGCAACGAGAGAGAGGAGTGCATCTACATACCCTTGTAGATCGCGCGCAGAAGCGTTCAAGAGAACGAGGTTGAGGGAGTCGTACTCGTCGTGATCCAAATCACCGGAGATCCTAGCGCCGAACGGACGGCACCTCCGCGTTCAACACATGTACGGTTGGGAAGACGTCTCCTTCTTGATCCAGAAGGGGGAAGGAGAGGTTGATGGAGATCCAGCAGCACGACGGCGTGGTGGTGGATGCAGCAACGATCTCGGCAGGGCTTCGCCAAGCACAGCGAGAGGGAGAGGTGTCACGGGAGGGAGAGGGAGGCTCCAGGGGCTGGGGTGTGCAGCCCTCCCTCCCCCACTCTTTATATAGGGGTCCAGGGGGGTGCCGGCCCTCTAGATCCCATCTAGATGGGGGGGCGGCGGCCAAGGGGGTGGCTTGCCCCCCAAGCCAAGTTGGTGCGCCCCCCACCCCTAGGGTTTCCAACCCTAGGCGCAGGAGAGCCAAGGGGGGCGCACCAGCCCACCAGGGGCTGGTTCCCCTCCCACTTCAGCCCACGGGGCCCTTTGGGATAGTTGGCCCCACCCGATGGACCCCCGGGACCCTTCCGGTGGTCCCGGTACAATACCGGTGACCCCCGAAACTTTCCTGATGGCCGAAACTGGACTTCCTATATATAAATCTTCACCTCCGGAACTTCTCGTGACGTCTGGGATCTCATCCGATACTCCGAACAACTTTCGGGTTACCGCATACTAATATCTCAACAACCCTAGCGTCACCGAACCTTAAGTGTGTAGACCCTACGGGTTCGGGAGACATGCAGACATGACCGAGACGCCTCTCCGGTCAATAACCAATAGCGGGATCTGCATACCCATGTTGGCTCCCACATGCTCCTCGATGATCTCATCGGATGAACCATGATGTCGAGGATTCAATCAATCTTGTATACAATTCCTGAGGGAGTCCTGGACTAGGGGGTGTCCGGACAGCCGGACTATCATCGTCCGCCGGACTCCAAGACTGCGAAGATACAAGATTGAAGACTCCGTCCCGTGTCCGGATGGGACTTTCCTTGGCGTGGAAGGCAAGCTTGGCGATACGGATATGTAGATCTCCTACCATTGTAACCGACTCTGTGTAACCCTAGCCTCCTCCGGTGTCTATATAAACCGGAGGGCTTTAGTCCGTAGGACACAACATACACTACAACAATCATACCATAGGCTAGCTTTAGGGTTTAGCCTCCTTGATCTCGTGGTAGATCCACTCTTGTACTACCCATATCATCAATATTAATCAAGCAGGACGTAGGGTTTTACCTCCATCGAGAGGGCCCGAACCTGGGTAAAAACATCGTGTCCCTCGTCTCCTGTTACCATCCGCCTAGACGCACAGTTCGGGACCCCCTACCCAAGATTCGCCGGTTTTGACACCAACATTGGTGCTTTCATTGAGAGTTCCTCTGTGTCGTCATCGATAGGCTTGATGGCATCTTCAACCAACAACGCTGTCCTGGGTGAGATTTTTCTCTCCGGACAGATCTTCGTATTCGGCGGCTTCGCACTGCGGGCTAATTCGCTTGGCCATCTGGAGCAGACCGAAAGCTACGCCCCTGACCGTCAGGTCAGATTCGGAAGCCTAAACTTCACGGCCGATGTCCGCGGAGACTTGATCTTCGACGGACTCGAGCCACAGCCGAGCGCGCCGCATTGTTACGATGGGCATGATGTAGCTCTGCCGCCGAACAGTGCCTTGGTGGCCGCACATGAATCCGCTTCGGCTATCAGTCCGGAGCCGATCGCCCAGATCGAGGATCGGTGGGTAGACGCCGCCTCAGGGGCTTCAACTTCCACGGCGATGGAGCCGAACATCGATCTTGTCCCCCGCGAAACCCGTGATTCCGAGGTGCCGGACTCCTTGCCGGACTCTGAACCTCCCATGCCCCTACCAATCGATTCGGATTGGGCACCGGTTATGGAATTCACCACCGCGGACATCTTCAACACTCGCCCTTTGGCGGCATCCTAAATTCGCTAAAGAATCTCTCGTTATCGGGAGAATCCTGGCCGCACTATGGCCAGGACGGTTGGGATACGGACGACGAAGAAATTCAGAGCCCACCCACCACCCACTTTGTAGCCACTGTCGACGATCTAACCGACATGCTAGACTACGACTCCGACGACATCGACGCTATGGACGACGATGTCGGAGACGAACAGGAACTAGCGCCTACAGGGCACTGGAAGACCACCTCGTCATACGACATATATATGGTGGACACCCCAAAAGACGGGGACGGCGAAGAAGCAGCGGAGGCAGACTCTTTAAACAAGCAGCCCAAACGCCGGCGTCAGCGGCGCCGCTCTAAATCCCGCCACGGTAAGAATGGAGATTCCGGCATAGGAGATAATAATACCCCAGAGAGTGCCGAAGACAATCCCCTCCAGCAAGATTCAACGCAGGAGGATGCAGAAGCAAGCCCTCATGAGAGGGCGGCAGACGAAGAGGTTGAGGATCATAACCACATGCCTCCCTCCGAAGACGAAGCAAGCCTCAACGATGACGAATTCGTCGTACCTGAGGATCCCGTCGAACAAGAGCGTTTCAAACGCAGGCTTATCACCACAGCAAATAGCCTAAAGAAAAAGCAGCAACAGCTTCAAGCTGATCAGGACCTGCTGGCCGATCGATGGACCGAGGTCCTCGCGGCCGAAGAGTATAAACTCGAACGTCCCTCCAAAAGTTACCCAAGACGCAAGCTGCTCCCCCGATTAGAGGAGGAAGCATACGTACCTCAGTCACCAGCGCATGATATGGCTGACCGACCACCCCGTGGTCATGACAGAGAGGCATCCAGGCCCCCAGCCAAAACCGTACCCCGGCATCGCTCCAAAAGTACGAAGCAAAGAGGGAACGCGCCGGACTTGCGAGATGTACTGGAGGACAAAGCAAGGCAATCCAGATCCATTTACGGATCACGTGGGCGCCCCACGGCCCATGACGAATACCATCACGCCGGATACAATAACCCCGGCCAGGCCGAACACAGCAGACAGCGCTCTCTCGAGTTGCGTCGTGATATTGCTCAATACGGAGGCGCCGCACACCCGCTATGCTTCACTGACGAAGTAATGGATCATCAAATCCCCGAAGGGTTTAAACCCGTAAACATCGAATCCTACGATGGCACAACAGACCCCACGGTTTGGATCGAAGATTATCTTCTCCACATCCATATGGCCCGCGGCGACGATCTCCATGCCATCAAGTATCTCCCACTCAAGCTTAAAGGACCAGCTCGGCATTGGCTAAATAGCTTGCCCGCAGAGTCAATTGGGTGTTGGGAAGACCTGGAAGCCGCATTCCTCGACAACTTCCAGGGCAGGTATGTGCGACCACCAGACGCCGATGACCTAAGCCACATTATTCAGCAGCCAGATGAATCGGCCAGACAATTCTGGACACGATTCTTGACAAAGAAAAACCAAATCGTCGACTGTCCGGATGCAGAGGCCCTTGCAGCCTTCAAACATAACATCCGGGATGAATGGCTAGCCCGGCACCTGGGGCAGGAAAAGCCGAAATCTATGGCATCCCTCACATCATTAATGACCCGCTTCTGTGCGGGAGAGTACAGCTGGCTAGCCCGCAGCAACAATCTCCGTAAAAATTCTGGTAGTCCGGATATAAAGGACAACAACGGCAGGTCAGGTCGAAACAAAAACAAACACCGCATTAACAGCGACGATAAGGAGGATACGGCAGTCAACGCCGGATTCCGAGGCTCTAAACCCGGTCAGCGGAAGAAGCCATTCAAAAGAACCACTCCGGGTCCGTCCAACTTGGACTGAATACTCGATCGCCTATGCTAGATACATGGCACCCCTGAAAAACTAGCCACTCACACTAATAGAGACTGCTAGGTGTTCAAGCAAGCAGGCAAGTTAATTGCCGAAAACAATGACAAGGGGCTAAACAGCGATGATGAGGAAGAGACCCGACCGCCAAACAATAGAGGACAGAAGGGTTTTCCCCCACAAGTACGGATGGTGAACATGATTTACGCGACCCATATACCCAAGAGGGAGAGGAAACGCGCGCTAAGGGACGTCTATGCGATGGAGCCAGTCGCCTCGAAGTTCAATTCATGGTCCTCCTGTCCGATCACTTTCGATCGAAGAGACCATCCAACCAGTATACGCCATGGCGGATTCGCCGCATTGGTTTTAGACCAAATCGTCGATGGATTTCACCTCACGAGAGTCCTGATGGACGGCGGTAGCAGCCTGAACCTGCTTTATCAGGATACAATGCACAAAATGGGCATAGACCCCTCAAGGATTAAACCTACAAAGACGACCTTTAAAGGTGTCATACCAGGTGTGGAAGCCAATTGCACAGGCTCCGTAACACTGGAAGTGGTCTTCGGATCCCCGGATAATTTCCGGAGCGAGGAGTTAATCTTCGACATAGTCCCGTTCCGCAGCGGCTATCACGCTTTGCTCGGACGGACCGCGTTTGCAAAATTCAACGCGGTGCCGCATTATGCATACCTCGAGATCAAAATGCCAGGCCCTCGTGGAGTCATCACGGTCAACGGGAACACGGAACGCTCCCTCCGAACGGAGGAACATACAGCGGCTCTCGCGGCAGAAGTGCAGAGTAGCCTCTTAAGGCAATTCTCGAGTCCGGCCATTAAACGGCCAGATACAGCAAAACGCGCCCGAAGCAATACCAACCAAGACCACCTGGCGCGATCAGAGCATGCGTAGCAATGCGGCCCCAACCCTCGCCCGCGCTTGATCGCAAGAATAACACTCCGCGTACATCATTACGCTTTGGAGATACCATGGGCACAGGGGAGGGGGCACGATCATAAACGAACCCAGAGTGCGGTTCGACCACACCGGGGGCTCGCAAGTGTGCCCCCCTTTTTTTGTTATCTTTTCTTTTTCTTCTCTATGTATACAGGACTCCGTTAACCAGAGGCCCTGTCCGGCGGTTAACCTGCCGAACTCATGATGCAACAGTCAGGGACGAAAGAAGGCTGCGACGAACACTCAGGTGGTCTCAATTACGAGCATTAAATTCAATTATATACACCAAGTCCGCAGCTCACCCCTGGAGGGGGACATGTTTATTTAGTCCAAATCCCTTGCTTACCGCACTATTTGTATCAGTCCGCTCTCATAGCAGACTCTCTTTCATAAACAATGCAACACCCTTTTTGATTGCAATTGCATTACCTTTTATATATATATGCTCATTATATGACATCTTGCGCCCCTATATTTTGGTACGGCCGAATACGCCAGGGGCTTCTGTTCCCCAGACTATGGTGTGATAAAGTCCGAACACTTTCATAAGTGCGGCACCCCGAACTTATAATTATATGAATCGGCTCCGAATCACGTCTTGGGTCAATAGTTGGGTTTGCCCGGCTCCCACGTTTTGGTGCCTTACGTTCCGTTCTGTCGGCTAAGGTGGCACTGGGAGAACCACTGCGATTGCGCCCCGGTTGAGCCGGGCGAGCGCCTCAGTGGAGAAAGCTAAAACTGACCGGCATGATAAGGCGAGAGACTGGTCGCTGTTCGAGAGGTTTTTTCGGGTCCTTAAAGACTCACGCCGCTTCGAGCGAAGTTCCGGACAATGTCCGACGAAGGCGTGGATAGCGCCCCGGATTCGGTCTTCCGAATACTAGGGGCTTCGCCGAAATTTAAAATTATAGAATTCTATGGCTAAGTAAGAGTGTTCAAGCACTATAAGTCCGGTTGCCTTGTTCGTTGTGTTGAGCGCCTCCCTAGATGGACCCAATAGTGGGAACAAGAGCGCTCAAGTTTATCCCGAACACCCCAGCACTCGTGGCTTGGGGGTTGAAGCCAACGACTTGCCATCTCTCTGATTTTTATAAACGGCCGCACAGAAGGTAATATTTTAAATTAAACAAGAGTTGCTTAACGCGCACATAAACAAAGTTTCAGCGCACAGGATGATACATAACGAGTTTACTCAAAGATTACATTTCTGGGGCACTCATCCGCAATATCGCGGGCTCCCTTCAGGACAGTTTTATAATACATTTCGGGCGTGCGATACTCCTTGCCTGGTGGCGGTGGGTCCGTGAGAAGCTTCTCCGCATCCAACCTGCCCCAATGCACCTTTGTGCGGGCGAGGGCCCGGCGAGCACCTTCAATACAGGTGGAGCGCTTGACGACATCCACCCAGGGGCATGCATCCACCAGCCGCCGCACAAGGCCAAAGTAGCTCCCAGGCACGACCTGTTCAGGCCATAGCCGGACTATGAGGCCCTTCATGGCCTCCTCAGCTACCTTGTGGAGTTCGACCAGCTGCTTCAGCTGGTCGCTTGGGGGCACCGGATGGCCGGCCTCAGCGTACTGAGACCAGAAGCCCTTCTCCGTCGAGCTCCCCTCCTCGCCACGATAGAATGCGGCGGCATCAGACGCACTACGCGGTAGATCTGCAAACGCCCCTGGAGAGCTCCGAATGCGGGTAAGTGTCAGGTAGTTTACATTAACATGCCTACTTTGCATGAAAAATGCCTTACCCGCCGCTATCTTCTTTATATCCTCAACCTCCTGAAGGGCCTTACGGGCCTCGGCCTTGGCGGACTTGGCACTTTCGAGAGCCGAGGCAAGCTCGGACTCTCGAGTTTTCGAGTCACGCTCCAAACTCTCATGTTTCTCCATGAGAGCCTGGATCTCTTGCCGAACTTCCGCTACCCGTGCCTCCTGCTTTTCTCGCTCCGCCCGTCCCGCGGCCGCACTGCGTTCAGCCGCGGAAACAGCCTCCTTCAGGGCTGCCACCACGTTAGTGGCCCCTGCAATACCCATATTATCCTTATTTACTCTATCGCAACCAAAACCCTTTTCTGTAAGGTAATTATTAAAAGTGGTGTTCCTCACCTTCTTTTTCCTCGAGCTGCCTCTTGGCATGGCCGAGCTCTTGCTCGGACCGCTCGAGATCCTTCTTCAGCACATCGGCCTCCGCCGTTAGTGCGGCAGAGGTCAGCAGCGCAGCCTGCAAACCCATATTGACATATTTTAAGCAACCCTGCGTATATCTTGTTAGATCCTCAGTCCGGCTTTTTCTTTCCGAACACCGAACTGAGCATCAGGGGATACTGTCTATGCAGTATTACATTATATAACTTTAACTTCTTACCTCAAAGCCTGTTAAAAGGCTGCTGCAGGCTTTGGTCAGCCCGCTCTTAGCGAGCTGAACCTTCTGAATCACCGCACTCATGATAGTGCGGTGTTCTTCCTCGATGGAAGCGCTTTTGAGCGCCTCCAGCAAGTTGTCCAGCGCCTCCGGTTGGACAGAGGCCGCCGGCGTCACGGTCTTGCCCTTCTTTCGAAGGGGCCGCTTGCCGGACTCTGGAACCATTGCAGGTTCCGATGTAGAGTCCGGCGCAAAGTCCGGGAGGCTGCCTTGTGGCACCTCCGGAGCCTCCTCCTGATGGGTCCCTCTCTGGGATCCCACCTCGGCGTCCTCATCGGCGCGGGGGGTGGAGGCAGTCGGAAGTGAATCCACATCCGATGGGGCAAACGACCCGCTCGATGAAGCGGGGAGATCATCATTGGCCGGACTGCGGACAGTATGCGGCATTAGAAAGACACTATGTGGCACGAAAGCAATTTCAGATTATACAGGGATCCGGATACTTACGAACTCGCTGGAGGCCTGGCCCTTGAAGGCCACTCCTCTTCACCAACGTTGGTGTTGGCGGAGCTGTCCGGAGGAATAGTTTTTCCCCTCTTGGACCCTTCGGCCTCTCCTGTAGGGGAGGCCTTCCTCTTTCTCTCTCCCTCCTCTGGGAGAAAATCTTCTTCCTCCTCCTCATCTTCGGGGGAGGAGTCCGCCTCTTTGTCGGACACTTGAAAACGGGTACTCTTCCGAGTACCCATGGCCACCTTCTTGGCCTTCTTCTCCGGCACCACATGCGGTGCCGGAACCAGCAGCCCTGCTAAACGGGCGTCCACTGGGTCTTCTGGCACGGGAGCCGGGCAGATGAGCTGCTCGGCCTTCTTCATCCACTCCTGTCAAAGGAGAAGAAAGATTGAAACCCGCTTAGGGTCAAACTCTTAACAATAAGTGTCCCATTAAGGGGTTGAATCACTTACCTCGTCAGTAGGATGCTGCGAGCGGAATCCGCGATCTTCTGTCGCGGATGCGGGGGCTTCGGCGCCCTTAAACAGCACCCTCCAGGCGCCTTCGTATGTCGTATCGAAGAGCCCGCTCAGCGCCTGGTGCTGTTCCGGATTGAACTCCCACAGATTGAATGCCCGTTCTTGGCATGGGAGAATTCGGCGGATGAGCATCACTTGGACCACGTCGACGAGCCTGAGCTTATTGCTCACCAGCTTCTAGATGCAGGCTCGGAGTCCCGTCACCTCCTTCGGATTGCCCCACAGCAGGCCCTTCTCTTTCCAGGAGGTGAGCTGCATGGGGACGCCAGATCTAAACTCGGGGGCCGCCGCCCATGTGGGCTTGCGCGGCTCGGTGATATAGAACCACCCCGATTGCCACCCCTTGACGGAGTCCACGAAGGCCCCTTCGAGCCAAAGAACGTTGGGCATCTTGCCCAACATGGCGCCTCCGCATTCCGCTTGCGTGCCCATCACAACCTTCGGTTTGACGTTGAAGGTCTTGAGCCACAGGCCGAAGTGGGGCCGGATGCAGAGGAAGGCCTCGCAGACGACGATAAACGCCGAGATGTTGAGGATGAAGTTCGGCGCCAGATCATGGAAATCCAGGCCGTAGTAGAACATGAGCCCCCGGACGAATGGATGGAGTGGAAAGCCCAGTCCACGGAGGAAGTGGGGAAGAAAGACGACCCTCTCATGAGTCCCGGGGGTAGGGATGAGCTGCCCCTCGTCGGGCAGCCGATGCGCGATTTCACCGGAAAGGTATCCGGCATTGCGCAGCTTGGTGATATGCTCCTCCTTGACGGTGGAGGCCAACCACTTGCCTCCCGCTCCGGACATATTCGGAGAAGGTCGAGGCGAGATGCGCGAGCTTGGGCGTTGGAGCTTGAGTGCGCGGAGATGGATAAGCAAAGGAGGAAGAAGGCGTAGGTGAGAAGGTAAATCCTTATCCCTTATATATAGGCGGACGAAACTGTGCGTCCCCCACCAGCCTGGTAAAACTCACTTATCTCCCAAGCACCACCATCAATGGCACGGTTGGGTTACCCACGTCCGTATTGATGAGAATCCCGGAATAAGGGGAACACGATCTCTGCTTCGACAAGACGTGCCAAGGGACCTGCTTCGCTAAACGTGCTGAGGTGGTGTTAAGTAAAAAACGATTCAAATAGTGGCTTGGTAGCGGTGTGATGTCACGCCGCATAATACGTCAGCAGATTGGACTGGTGTACATTTTATTCTCTCTACGGTAGAATGTGGAACTTATTTTGCAGAGCCGGACACTATCCTAGTGTTCACGATCTTCTCTGGATTATTCAAGGAAGGAACCCGCCTTGCAATGCCGAACATTATGCGCGCCGGACTTATCCTCATTGAAGCCTGGTTCGGGGGCTACTGAGGGAGTCCTGGACTAGGGGGTGTCCGGACAGCCGGACTATCATCGTCCGCCGGACTCCAAGACTACGAAGATACAAGATTGAAGACTCTGTCCCGTGTCCGGATGGGACTTTCCTTGGCGTGGAAGGCAAGCTTGGCGATACGGATATGTAGATCTCCTACCATTGTAACCGACTCTGTGTAACCCTAGCCTCCTCCGGTGTCTATATAAACCGGAGGGCTTTAGTTCGTAGGACACAACATACATTACAACAATCATACCATAGGCTAGCTTTAGGGTTTAGCCTCCTTGATCTCGTGGTAGATCCACTCTTGTACTACCCATATCATCAATATTAATCAAGCAGGACGTAGGGTTTTACCTCCATCGAGAGGGCCCGAACCTGGGTAAAAACATCGTGTCCCTCGTCTCCTGTTACCATCCGCCTAGACGCACAGTTCGGGACCCCCTACCCGAGATCCGCCGGTTTTGACACCGACAATTCCCTTTGTCAATCGGTACGTTACTTGCCCGAGATTCGATCGTCGGTATGCCAATACCTTGTTTAATCTCGTTACCGGCAAGACACTTCACTCGTACTGTAATGCATGAGCCCTTGACCAGACACTTGGTCACATTGAGATCATTATGATGATGCATTACCGAGTGGGCCCAGAGATACCTCTCCGTCATACGAAGTGACAAATCCCAGTCTCGGTTCGTGCTAACCCAACAGACACTTTCGGAGATACCCGTAGTGCACCTTTATAGTCACTCAGTTACGTTGTGACGTTTGGCACACCCAAAGCACTCCTACGGTATCCGGGAGTTGCACAATCTCATGGTCTATGGAAATGATACTTGACATTTGGAAAAGCTCTAGCAAAACGAACTACACGATCTTGTGCTATGCTTAGGATTGGGTCTTGTCCATCACATCATTCTCCTAATGATGTGATCCCGTTATCAATGACATCCAGTGTCCATAGTCAGAAAACCATGACTATCTGTTGATCAATGAGCTAGTCAACTAGAGGCTCACTAGGGACTTGTTGTGGTCTGTATATTCACACATGTATTACAATTTCCGGATAACACAATTATAGCATGAACAATAGACAATTATCATGAACAAGGAAATATAATAATAACCATTTTATTATTGCCTCTAGGGCATATTTCCAACAAGCCCCTCCCCTTCCCCTCTCCGAGCCCCCCAACCACGGCAAGCCACCGAATCTAGTCCTCCGCCGCAGCGGTGGACCTCACACCCCGCCGGATCTACCTTCCGCACCTTGGAACCCCCAACTGCCAACTCACCACTTCACCGGAGCTGCTTCAGCGACTGGCTTGTCCACCGCTCCAGATCTCCTTGACCGCCATCATGGTCCACTCCATCGGATCTGCTTAACCGGCGCCCCACCATAGTGTAGGCTCTTCACTGAGTCCCTCGTCTGCCCCATCGCTGGCCCTTCATACAAGCCCTCGTCCGCCGCAACAGATCTGCCTCACCGAAAGCATTGTACAATGCGCCCGCCGAAGCCTTCGTCCACTGCATCGGACCCGCTCCACGAATGCCATATTCAACTCCACCGGCCCTGCTTTACCAACACCGCAGCCTCATCAGGTTATTTCGATTTGTACTCCTTCGGTTTTTCTCTTTATCGTGCAACTGTTCACTTACCACATATGAGCTTTCTTGTATGTCAATAGGCGCTGCAACCGTAGCACCGGAGCCACTTCAGCGATGGCGACAGCCGGCCCAAACTCAACCGCAACATGAGCACCATCGACGATCCTTAGCTATCAAGTATGACAATGACACCCATACGCCGCCGAGAATCAGGTACTATTATCCAACGGTCGGCGCCTACGTTCACTTTCTTAGCATAAGCACCGCACCTTTGAATTTCTTTAGGGCATCATTCAATTTTTCATGAGACGCGTTATTTTGGTTGCACCTGTAGGGCCATACTTCTGGCAGTGAACATGTTACATGTGCTAAATTACATACCAGTGCACATATAGTTAATAAGCTTTAGTTTTGTCCTAAGTATTACTGTACTTCCTAGATATCACTGCCTACTATTTTACTTCTTGCATGCTATATTTATGATAATGGTGTTGTTCTGATGCCACCTGTTGGTTCCATCAGACTGCTTAATGTTCTCTATACTTAATTACACATCAGCAAACTAGCATGTGGTTCCGCTGCTTTTTGTTCGTTTTACCCTACATTTTCCGATGCTAGCTATTACATCACTGCTCCGAGCCTCTGTTCATTACTTGTTTGTGTGTTCTTGATCTTCCCAAGTTGCATGACTAATTTTATGCTTCTATTAATTATGGAGCTACCAACCCCATCAAGCAAAATATTTGTTCTTTTGGGGCTGGCACCTCAAACAAGCATAAAAATAGAGGGAAGCAGATATATTGTCGTGTATGCACACACCCTTCTTTCATTAGTTTAGATGAACCATTGATGATCAATTCGAACCAGTGCATGTGAGTAAAATTAATTTTACCTAAATAGAGGGTGCAGAATAAACTACAACAACTAGATTTGCAACCACGGGAAGCTGACGATATCTTCAAAGAACATTTCAACAGCAGCGAGGCTTCACAGCAACATATGGTAAGCCAGTGTGTTTTAGTACATGTGAACTGTAATGCGGGTGGGCTGATTTCTTGGCTTGTACCCTCAACATATAATCCTACAGAATTACAAATAGTTCAGTTGTCTGCTTTGTTGTATTGCTTGATTCGAAAGCTTGTTTTTACTTGTTACGCTATACCTGAGTTGGCCAATATGTCAGCAGTGTCTGTTGTACTATCGTAAAGAAATGCATGCCTAGTTCATTTGAGTCCTTAACTTTTCCTCTGAACTTCATCACAAGACTTTCTTCATAGTTTATATGAGGCCACACTGTTAAGTGCTTTCTCAGATTATTTCAACTGCTTAGATGCCTTGGAAACTTACATATAGTGGTGGTACACTCCCTTTCAACTAGGGATGTCAACTGGGTCCCGTTTAATCCCGATTAAAGTCCACTAGTGGTATGATAGCTCAAAAGAGTTTTTGTTTTTTGAGGAAAACGAACTAGGGAGCTAGCAAAAACTAACTAGATGGGACTGGCGGATGTCGTTTATTTGCCACTTACATCCCTAGTTTCATCTTACCATTTTAATTTCTTTTCGGCTGATGCTGCTTCGAACCATTTAAATATAGCTTGCCATGCTCGGCAATAATTCGTATGTCGTTTACCATGTAAGCTTACTGCCTGGATCATGCGATAACTATCTCTTACTTATGTCCAGCGGAAACCTTTCAGGATGCCGTTTACACTAGGACACAATGTACAACCCCAGAATCTGTTTGTGGAAGCAGTGCGCCATCCATGTTACCAGATGGTAGCAGTTTAGAGGCAACACCGCCGGAGAGCAGTCTAAGCACAAATATTATAGTTCTTGAGGCTCTACTAGAGGCAGAAAGAGATGGTGTGGCTGCCATGAATGAGGTAATCTTTATCTTGAGGCTGGAAATTATGCAATTAGCGGCACACATTATGCAAGCAAACCAAGAATTGGAGGAAGTAAGAATGTTGCATTTGAAGATGGAGGAGGTCCTGCAGTTTCTGCTATCTGAAGCCCAGGGTAATCCCGGTTCTTCTTTAGATACCAGTTGAAATTGTCATTAGATTATTGTACTTGCATTTTGTGTCATGTCTCTGAATGGATTATTTTGTAAGACCCCCTATATTGTCCATGTGTTGTAATGATCCGAATTTTTTAGGCGAGGTAATCCTCGGTACTTGTATGATTGACATAAGGTGAACTGTTTTTCGTGTGAGCATATTGTATTGGATGAAATAACTATTTGACTCAAAGTGTATCCAACCTACTGAATTCGAAGATCACGGCATTTCTAAATCATAATCATATATAAAGGTGGAATAAATCTTTGTTGTGGTTTTGAAGAAATAAATAACAAAACATAGAATTATCTGTGGATATTCGTAATCTAATACAAATTGGATTTGAATTTAGTTTGCCAGGGCCCAGGGCAAACATGAATGCTAATTCTCCCAAATTTTGAACGAAGCGGCTAAACACCCACTATAATATGTGGGCTACTCGAAGCAAGTGTTTGCGAGATGGAAATTACTGTCTACCCCTGACACTTGACATCCTTATCGACCGGATTTACACTGTTGTCGATAGGGGTAGACTAGTAACTTCAATCAGACGTGACACGACGGCCTCTGAGCCCATTCAGACATGGTGGGCGCCAAACGTTGGCGGCAAAACACATTTGATTCAAGCCTATCCAAAAGACATGTGTATCTCCCTCCATTTCTCCATTCATACACGGTGGGCAGCAAAACAAACTCTCCTCGTCCGAAATTGATGTAGGCTAATATTTTAAATAGGGGAAGATGTGTAACTTCCCTCAGACGTCACACAACCGCCCTACCTGTCAGCCCCATTTCATACACCGTGGGCGCCAACCGTGGGCGGCAAAACACCCTCTCCTCGCCCGAAATAGTTACTGGCAAATATTTGGGAGATGTGATATTACCGTCCTATCCCAAACCGACGTGATGTCCGAAATTTTAAACGGGGGATAAGTTCATAACTTTCTCACATTTTAGAGAAGCGTGTCCCAAAGTTTGAGATCCCCCCTCCCCCTCCATTACCCCATTCATACACTGTCGGCGCCACGGCAACCTCCCCACTGCGACCAGCCTCCTCCGTCCGCCACCCCATTGTCTACCTTGCCGGAGCCGCTACTGCTACCCCGTCGTCCACTGCAAGAGATGGATGTCTCTCATCCACGGCGCTGGACCAGGATCCTTTCATCGCGTCCTCGCTTCATCAGCATCGTCGCCCACCTTGTCGTTGCTGCTCCTACGACTGCCTCGTCCACGGCAACATGATATATCCCTCGACCCGGCCGTCTGCCGTCTTAAGTCTTCTTCCCTGCCGCCGACAACCATCGCACCCGCAGCACCCTTAACATATCAGCAGAGGCCTACACGATGTCGCAAGAGAGGTGGTACTCTTCCATATGTGCTTAAGTTTTTTATCTCACCCGGAAAATAGATTGTAATTTGTTTACTGTACTTTTCTTGTCCTTGCCAAATCGTAGTGGCTAGTTGAAAGCAAACATTGGTTGCGAAGTAGCTTTGTCCGGTTTGCACCTTCGGATCCGCCATGGAACAGGCACTATACTTGTAAAGCTTATGGTTTCCCCCCTTTATATTCACTACCATCATCATAGGTGCTTCGTGTCGTGCTAGCACTGCTCCTCAAGACCTCAACCCAAAGCTTACATGTTGAAATACGAATCTGATATGATGCTCATATCACTAAAATAGAGAACATTTAATTGGTCACCTAATGTTCCTATATTCATTTCAAAAAGCATGTGCGCCACCCACTGGTCCAGCTAGTTCCACTTTCCTGATTTTACTCTTGATGCTTAGGGTTTTCCCCTGTTATCTACTCTACTATGATCTGCGTAGCTGCCTTCTATCGTACTAGCATTACTCCATCCTTCAAGCTAAACAACACAACACTCAAAATTCCAAAGCTTAGTTTTCAGATATGATTGTGATATGATACTGATATTAGTTAACAGGCGCATTTAATTGGTTAGCTAAAGGTCCCAATTGAGTTTCCAAATGCATGTCGCGACATATAGAGAGACAGCAGAATTGCATTTCTTTGTCACTTGTTGACTGTAGTTTCTTGTCCATACCAAATCTTAGTTGTTATTTCAAAGAAAACATCGGTTGCTAACTACCCTTTGTGCGGTTTGCAGCTTCAGATCTGCCATCCCACTGCCACGGTCAACACTATACTCATCATGCTTACGGTTTTCCCATTTTATGATGACCACGATCAGCCTATGTGGTTCGTGTCGTAATAGCACTGCTCCACCCATCGAGCTAAACAAGCTTAGTTGTACAAATTCATATATGATATTATGCTGATATTAGTAAAACTGAGAGATGTTTAATTGGTCAGCTAAATGTTCCTACTTTAGTTTTGAAATGCATGTGAGCCACATATGGAGAGACCGGAAGGAATAGTATTTCTCTGTGTGCTCTGGTTCATCATGGGTGGCCAACTGACATTGTATTGAAAGACTTGTAATATCTTCAATCTGCTTGCTCTTCTGCTCTTCTTTAAGATGACCCTCTTCTCTTGCGGTCAACTGGTCAGGTCGAGTTGTTCTCCCTTAGTATATTTTGAATCTGTCAGGTTAGGTCAACTTGTTCTTCTTTACTATATGTTGAAGCTGTCATCTGCGAAGTGTCATCACTTCTACAGCTCTCATATTTTGAGTAGTAGGCCACATTATATTAATGCACACACCAAATTACAGCATGCATGGCATCTCTTAAAAGAATTGCAGAGATAGCACAAAGGGGTTTACAGGGAGGGAGTATTGGATTAGAATCACTTTTGCATTACAAAGATAATCTCACTTGTTTTTATGTTTTCATGCATGTGAGGTATTGAACATTATCAAAATGAATATGAGAATGGGCGCACGAGAGGAATATTGCGGAACAATCCACTGGCTAACAAACTTGGCATGGTGGAGGATGGCCTATCTTATTCACCCATCAAGGTGCTTGCTCTAACTTGGTAAGGTTGTACCGGTCGCACATATTTTGCATCTGACCTCTTGCATTACTTCTACTTTGTTACACCATCTTCTTAGTTTAAGCATCATATATGAGTATATGCCATACCTATCCATTTTCTGTACCTATTCCATGTGTCGTCATACTATGTTTTTCCAGTCAAATGTTGTTCTTTCGTAATAGATGTCCAAAAGGAAGAGTGTGAGTACAAATCCTCAAGAAGTACAAACTAGGTATTTGGAAAAGGTAGTGATACCTGTTAAATCAGATAGATCAGCAGCCACGGAAAACACAGGCCCAACTGTACCACACTTTACCCCTACTCCAGTGGACAAACCCCTATTAGAACTGCCGAGAGCCCAACGTTAGGTACTATCTATGATATCAATTCAAAATTTGAACTCATAAATTTTTGCATGTGCCTTACCTTCTCTCTTGTATGAAAACTAATTTCAAATGAATCTCCTTGCTCAAAGGATTATATGATCTCACAACAATACTGGGCTCTGCATTGCTCTTGTCAGTACCTCTCTCCCTTTTGCCTTGTAACATTGTACTTAATTAATTGCTATTTGATTATGTATCATCAGTCTGCACCTGAGCTTCATTATCCTCTGTTTCTTCCAATATTGTTTGATCTATATTTACTCTTTGCAAAATGTAGAATAATGGCAATGCTTATAAAGAATTTTCTTTGGGGAATTTATTGAATTATCCTTCCATCAACATGGAGAAGGGTTTTGTCCAGCCCGTGTTAACATGTAATGTAAGTTCATCCTTCTCAAGCCTTCAAACTTTGTTCTAGTATAGATTTTAATAGGCATCATTTCCTCCACTGCTGTTTACTTTGCTATTTACATCTGATTGGATGTTTGCAACAACTACCAGTTTTAAATTGTAGTTGTAAAAACATGTTCCTTATGCAGAATAGATCCATTTATTTGCTTGTATAATTGTGAAACATGTTATGTGTCTCCTTGTTTCTCTTTTAGAGTCGTATCTCTTGTGCCAGGCAGAACTTTAGGGAAGATAGTGAGCCAAACCATCTTGAGGACAGCGAGATGATCCCAAGGTCCTGTCTTGATGAAGACAGTGAGTTGAAGCTACTCACCAGCAGGTGTGAGACAACCTCTGTGCAGTCGCTACCTCAATCAAGACTTCTTCAGTCTCAACTTAAATCAGAAAGGCTTGCTTCAGCTCAGCTTCGACTTGAAGTCAAAGATGTAATGAAGATGTCAGAGGAATGCCTTGCGCACTATCGTGCCATACAGCTAGGGATGAAGCATCTATCGTTGACACAACTGAGGTCTAATCAGCTTCTTCAGCTATTTGCGGGGCCCGACCTGGCCAGGCCTAGTGCCTTTTGAAGTGCTCTCAGTTTTGTATATTCTTTTGTCAGCGCGTTTATTTGCACTGGTGGTGAACTTTGATGCCCAGTGGATGTAATATGTGTAATAGTCGTGATAGCCTAGCATAAGTTGCTTGCTTATTTATTTCCTTGTTGTCTTGTTTATTTGTTTGCTTGTAATCAGTGCAGTTCTTTTTCCGCGGTTTGGTAGTTGCCACAATAACCTATTTTTTAAAACTAGGCCACAATAACCATGGGCTACATATTTACTGTAGTGACACTGGGCCTCCTATGGGCCGTAGAAATAATGGGCCTTCTACGGGCCGTAGAAACAATGGGCCTTCTACGGGCCGTAGAAACAATGGGCCTTCTACGGGCCATAGAAACAATGGGCCTTCTATGGGCCATATCATCAATGGGCCTTATACGGACCGTATGATTGATTGGCCAAACATGGGCCAATAACAGACCGCATTATGGCAGTAAACGGGCTAGAGTTGGAATCGTCCGTTCATGGGCCAACCATAATGGGCCATTGTTAATAGGCCGTATTTGATGACGCTATGAAAACGGCTCAACGTATTAACGGGCCACAAACGGGCCGACTGTAACTGCGGGCTGAATTTGGCCCACAAGCAAAAAATGACAGTAACTGGCCGTAAGTAACCGAATGTTGGAAATGAGCCCAAGAATAAATGGGCCCTGAGAAGGCCGAAAGATAACATGGGCTGCAAATGGCCCAATGGATTAATCGGCCATTAATGGGTATAAAGTGATACATTGTTCATTATGGGCCAGTTTCACCACGGGCTGTTAATGGGCCAAGAGTTACAAAGGGCCTCATATGGGCCGAAAGACTTCATGGGCCATACATGGTTCGAAACTTAAAATGGGCTGGAATCATATTGGACGGCCCAGATGACGCTACTGGGCATAATTCGGATAGGTCGTAACGGGCCCTGGGTTAGCCGGCTGTAAATGGGCTATATGCGAACAGGCCGTGAACAGGCTTTTCGTGGGCCGGCCCGCCACCTTTTGACCAAGTCAAACGGGCTGTCCTTTTCACAGGAATGGGCCTCTGTTGGGTCGTGCCACGTGTCGACGTATCATAGGCGCCTTCAGTCCAATGAGTGGATGACATCTGTCCCAACGGTGAGCCGACACGTGTTTCCTCCAACCAATGATGATTTTACACGTGGAAAATCCCCATTGGTCGAGGCTGTTAACGAGTTATCGGATCCAAAACCGGACCCGATAGCTTAATAGTGTTCCGTTATGGTGGATGCCACGTGTCGGTCACCCTTGACGAAAGCACTTTTGTGACGCGCGATTTATCGTCATGGAAGTGGACACTTCCGTGATGATAATTTTGGTAATGTCATGGAACACTTCTATGACAGCACAGGTATGACTATCTTGATTTTGTCATAAAATCGTCATGGATGTACATGCATGACAGAAAACATGACCTACTGTGACAAACATGTATCATCACGGAAGTGTATTTTTTTGTAGTGATGTAATATATAGTTTACTTTGGTGTGTGGAAATGTCATGTTGTAGTATCCACCTATGTAATTATACATGTAATAGTTTACTTTGGTGTGTGCAAATGCCATGGTTGTAGTAGCCACCTATGTAAGTAGATGTTTAATTCGGTTATGCAACCATGTCCTTATACGTGTGTGTGTATATACATGTATGTTGTTGTTCTGTATGCAATCCCATTGCACAACACACACGTCTTATTAGCAACAATCGTCTGTGTTATTATTGGTCTTCGCACACATTTCTGATTACAAACCTGTTCGCCGCGTATCACACACATCTTGTTATATTGAACCGTTTATGTTCTCTTGTCTCGACGCAAATAGTTCATCCGAGTGAACCGCATGACGTATATCGCACGCACCTTGATCTGGCTGACCGTTTCTTTTGTGTTGCCTATTCACAAACGGTTCATCCGAGTGAACTGTATGATGTATATCGCACACACCTTCATCTGGCTGCCCGTTTCTTTTGTTCCTCCTCATCGCAAACAGTTAATTGAACTAAACTGTATGCCCTACATCGCACACGCAACTAATATCTGAACCGTGTTTGATGCATCCGTCAGCGCAAATGTTTTGCACCTTTTTTACGGTTTTTTACACCACCATTTGCGATTATTGCATCGCACACAGTTTCTCGAAGGGTCTCTGATCGTAGTGTCGTGTTAGCAGCATCCTGCAGTGTGGGTATGTGTTACGGTAAGTAAACCGACTGCAAAAATTCCATAAAATATTTTCTGTTAGTTGGAATATTAGAGAAATACAAAAATAACGAACAACCGAGGGGACCCACCAGGTGCACACGAGGCATTAGGACGTGCGCCCTGGTGGCTCACGGGCCCCTCGTGAGCCTTCCCGACTCCATTTTCCTCTAGAATACTTGTTTTGCAAGATAAAAATTATTTATATATACTCTCAGACGTTTTAACCACCGCATCAGAAATATCCTCTGTTCTTGTTTCGTGCTATTTTTCTGACAGATCTAGATCGCCATGGCTCTATCAAGATCCTCCAAGGACAAGTTCTATGAGAAGGTCATCAACCTCTACCTATCGGAGGTGATGAAACACCCTCAAGCCATTGAGATGCGTGAGGGGTGCTTCACATCCAGGATGTTCAAGGGCCCAAGAATAGAGGAAGCATGGAAGCCAGGCTTGAAGCGGTGGAGCAAGAGCTCTTCAAGTGCCAAGGGATGGTGGAACGCGGACTTAACGCCAACCACTCCATGATCACGGAATTCACCCATGAGCACAAGGTGGGTGGAAACTCGATGGGGGGACATCATCTTCAAGCTCAACAATCAAATCGACTATCTTCAAGGCCAAATATATGATCTTCAAAATCAAAATTTTGAGTATGAGGCAGGATTTAAAGGTATGAGTTTAGCTGCAAGTTTCAGGACTCCGGAGACTCGTTCATCCTTTTATGATGGGGAACCTATGCCATGGAATACGGAGGACAAGCCTGCTACTTCATCACCACCATCATCACCGAAGAAAGAAACTTGAGTACACGGGTTTGGGCACTCCCCTTGGCTTCTGCCAAGCTTGGGGAGATGACCCAGTATCGTATCACCATTACTTTTATTATTTTTACCTAATTTTAGTTCGATCCTTACCTATTTCGTGATTTAGTTGAATAAAAGTTTAGTATGATCTATTTTTGAGTGCTAGTTTCATGATCTATCTATCTATGTAATCGAGTTGAGAGTTATATAATAAAGAGTAGTTTGAGTTGTGCTTCTTTTCTTTTATGTTTCAATCTTAGCAATGAAAATAATAGCAAGATCATATGCTAATCTTATGGGAAGTAATGACATTACATAAGGAAAACTATAAGTGGTATAATTTATTGAAAGTTAACAAACATAGCATTATCTAATGATGCAATTCATCAAATAATTAATAAGCGAAGAGAAGATTCACATGTAAATATACCATCTTGGACATCTTTTGTGATTGTGAGCCCCATTAAGTATTTTATGTCAAATTGTTGACATTGACAAGGGAGACAACATGGTGAGTTATGTTTTCTTATATTCACATAGAAGTTATATTGTTATAGATCCTCCAACATGTGGTGCTTGCTTAGTATCTTTGCTAGCCAAAAATTCGCACCAAGTAGAGATACTACTTGTGCATCCAAAACCCTTACACCCAGTTTCATGTCATGAGAGTCCATTGTACCTACCTATGGATTGATAAGATCCTTGAAGTAAGTTGTCATCGGTGCATAAGGCAATAAAAATTGCTTCTAAATATGTATGATCTTTTATTGTAAGGGAAAATAAGCATTTTATGATCGTGTGATGGTAAAGAAATAAAAGCGATGGACTGCATAATAAAGGTTGCTATCACAAGGGGCAATATAAAGTGACGTTCATTTTCATTAAGAGCTTGCACATCCAAAAACAGAAAGCGCATGACAACCTCTGCTTCCCTCTACGAAGGGGCTATCTTTTACTCTTTATGTATTTAATTTTCATGCAAGAGTCAATAGTGTTCTCCTATATTCCTTTTTATTTTTCTATTTTTGCAAGCATCATGTGGTGGGGAAAGATCTAGGCATATATATCCAATTGGATATAAGTGATCGTGAGTTATTATTGTCGACATTACCCTTGAGGTAAATGAGTTGGGAGGCAAAATTATAAGCCCTTATCTTTCTATGTGTCTGGCTGAAACTTTTGCTCCATATATATGTCGTGAGTGTCAGCAATCATAGGAGACTAAATGATAGTTGAGTATGTGGACTTGCTAAACAAAATGTCCTACATGAGACCCTTCCTGAAAAGATGATGAATTGTAATTGCCTTGTTGACTAAGAACATAGTTTGTTAGTTTTTAGGAAAGTTTATGCCTTATACTTCGTTGTTGTGATGAATTGTCACTTGCCCATGATAAGTTTTATGAAAATCTATATTGCTGCTGTAATAATGATCATGATGCTACTATGTCTGTATTGTGTTTTTATCGGCACCTCTCTCTCTAAGTATGTTGTCATGATTATCGATATCAGCTTTCGCTTGAGGACAAGGGATGTCTAAGCTTGGGGGAGTTAATGCATCCATTTTGCATCGTATTTTTCTACTATTATTTATAATGTTTTTGACCAATGTAATACTTTGTAGTACCATTCTAATGCTTTTTCTCTCTTAATTTGCAAGATTTACATGAATAGGGAGATTGTCAACAACTGGAATTCTGGACCTAAAAAAGCTATGTCAGAGATACCTATTTTGCACATCTCCAAATGAGCTAAAATTTCACGGAGAATTACTTGAAATAAATAAATACAGGAAGAGATAAATACCAGAGGGTGCCACCCAGGTGCCCATGAGGTGCCAGGGCGCGCCCTGGTGGCTCGTGGGGCCCCGAGCCAGCCTCCGGTGCCCATCTTCTGGTATATAAGCCCATTTGCCCAAGAAAAAAAATAAGGAGATGACTTTCAGGATGGAGCGGCGCCTTCTCGAGGCAGAACTTTGGCAAGAGCACTTTTGCTAGTGATTCCGCCAGGGATACTTCCCTCCAGGAGGGGGAAATCAAAGCCATCGTCATCACCAACAACCCTCTCATCGTGGGAGGACCAATCTTCATCAAAATCTTCACTACCACCATCTCATCACTGAAGGAAATATGCCCTAGAGGCAATAATAAAGTTATTATTTATTTCCTCATATCATGATAAATGTTTATTATTCATGCTAGAATTGTATTAACCGGAAACATGATACATGTGTGAATACATAGACAAACATATAGTCACTAGTATGCCTCTACTTGACTAGCTCATTAATCAAAGATGGTTATGTTTCCTGACCATAGACATGTGTTGTCATTTGATTAATGGGATCACATCATTAGGAGAATGATGTGATTGACATGACCCATCCCGTTAGCTTAGCACTTGATCGTTTAGTATTCTGCTATTGCTTTCTTCATGACTTATACATGTTCCTGTAACTATGAGAATTATGCAACTCCCGTTTACCGGAGGAACACTTTGGGTGCTACCAAACGTCACAACGTAACTGGGTGATTATAAAGGAGTACTACAGGTGTCTCCGAAGGTACACGTTGAGTTGGCATATTTCGAGATTAGGTTTTGTCACTCCGATTGTCAGAGAGGTATCTCTGGGCCCTCTCGGTAATACTCATCACTTAAGCCTTGCAAGCATTATAACTAATGAGTTAGTTATGAGATGACGTATTACAGAACGAGTAAAGAGACTTGCCGGTAACGAGATTGAACTAGGTATTGGATACCGACGATCAAATCTCGGGCAAGTAACATACCGATGACAAAGGGAACAACGTATGTTGTTATGCGGTTTGACCGATAAAGATCTTCGTAGAATATGTAGAAACCAATATGGGCATCCAGGTCCCGCTATTGGTTATTGACCGAGAATGGTTTTAGGTCATGTCTACATAGTTCTCGAACCCGTAGGGTCCGCACGCTTAACGTTTCGATGACAGTTTTATTATGAGTTTATAAGTTTTGATGTACCGAAGTTTGTTCGGAGTCTCGGATGTGATCACGGACATGACGAGGAGTCTCGGAATGGTAGAGACATAAAGATTGATATATTGGAAGCCTGTGTTTGGACATCGGAATGGTTCCGGGTGAAATCGGCATTTTACCGGAGTACCGGGAGGTTACGGAACCCCCCGGGGGGTTAATGGGCCTACATGGGCCAAGAGGGAGAAGAGGGAAGGAGCCAGGAGGGGGCCACGCGCCCCTCCCCCTCCTAGTCCGAATAGGACAAGGGAAGGGGGCGGCGCCCCCCCTTTCCTTCCCCTCTTCCTCCTCTTTCCCCCCTTCTCCTAATCCTACTAGGAAAGAGGGAGTCCTACTCCCGATGGGAGTAGGACTCCCCCCTTGGCGCGTCCTCTAGGCCGGCCGCCTCCTCCCCCTGGCTCCTTTATATACGGGGGCGGGGGGCACCCCAAAGACACAAGTTGATCTACGGATCGTTCCTTAGCCGTGTGCGCTGCCCCCTTCCACCATATTCCACCTCGGTCATATCGTCGCGGAGTTTAGGCGAAGCCCTGCGCCGGTAGAACATCATCATCGTCACCACGCCGTCGTGCTGACGGAACTCATCTCCGGAGCCTTTGCTGGATCGGAGGGCCGGAGATCGTCATCGAGCTGAACATGTGCTGAACTCGGAGGCCCCGTACGTTTGGTGCTTGGATCGGTCGGATCGTGAAGACGTACGACTACATCAACCGCGTTGTGCTAACGCTTCCGCTTACGGTCTACGAGGGTACGTGGACGAACACTCTCCCCTCTCGTTGCTATATCATCACCATGATCTTGCGTGTGCGTAGGAATTTTTTTGAAATTGCTACGTTACCCAACAGTGGTATCAGAGCCTAGGTTTTATGCATTGATGTTATATGCACGAGTAGTACACAAGTGAGTTGTGGGCGATACAAGTCATACTGCTTACCAGCATGTCATACTTTGGTTCAGCGGTATTGTGAGATGAAGCGGCCCGGACCGACATTACGCGTACGCTTACGCGAGACTGGTTTCACCGTTACGAGCACTCGTGCTTAAAGGTGACTGGCGGGTCTCTGTCTCTCTCACTTTAGCTGAATCGAGTGTGGCTACGCCCGGTCCTTGCGAAGGTTAAAACAGCACCAACTTGACGAACTATCGTTGTGGTTTTTGATGCGTAGGTAAGAACGGTTCTTGCTAAGCCCGTAGCAGCCACGTAAAATTTGCAACAACAAAGTAGAGGACGTCTAGTTTTTGCAGGGCATGTTGTGATGTGATATGGTCAAGACGTGATGCTATATTTTATTGTATGAGATGATCATGTTTTGTAACCGAAGTTATCGGCAACTGGCAGGAGCCATATGGTTGTTGCTTTATTGTATGAAATGCAAACGCCCTGTAATTGCTTTACTTTATCACTAAGCGGTAGCGATAGTCGTAGAAGCAATAGATGGCGTAACGACAACGATGCTACGATGGAGATCAAGGTGTCGCGCCAGTGACGATGGTGATCATGACGGTGCTTCGAAGATGGAGATCACAAGCACAAGATGATGATGGCCATATCATATCACTTATATTGATTGCATGTGATGTTTATCCTTTATACATCTTATCTTGCTTTGATTGACGGTAGCATTTTAAGATGATCTCTCACTAAATTATCAAGAAGTGTTCTCCCTGAGTATGCACCATTGCGAAAGTTCTTCGTGCTGAGACACCACGTGATGATCGGGTGTGATAGGCTCTACGTTCAAATAGAACGGGTGCAAAATAGTTGCACACGCGGAATACTCGGGTTATACTTGACGAGCCTAGCATATACAGATATGGCCTCGGAACACGGAGACCGAAAGGTCGAGCGTGAATCATATAGTAGACATGATCAAAATAGAGATGTTCACCATTGAAACTACTCCATCTCACGTGATGATCGGACATGGTTTAGTTGATTTGGATCACGTGATCACTTAGATGACTAGAGAGATGTCTGTCTAAGTGGGAGTTCTTAAGTAATATGATTAATTGAATTTAAATTTATCATGAACTTAGTACCTGATAGTATTTTGCTTGTCTATGTTTGTTTGTAGATAGATGGCTCGTGTTGTTGTTCCGTTGAATTTTAATGCGTTCCTTGAGAAAGCAAAGTTGAAAGATGATGGTAGCAATTACACGGACTGGGTCCGTAACCTGAGGATTATCCGCATTGCTGCACAGAAAAGTTACGTCCTGGAAGCACCGCTGGGTGTCAGGCCTGCTGCTGATGCAACTGACGACGTTAAGAACGTCTGGCAGAGCAAAGCTGATGACTACTCTATAGTTCAGTGTGCCATGCTTTACGGCTTAGAACCGGGCCTTCAACGACGTTTTGAACGTCATGGAGCATATGAGATGTTCCAGGAGTTGAAGTTAATATTTCAAGCAAATGCCCGGATTGAGAGATATGAAGTCTCCAATAAGTTCTATAGCTGCATGATGGAGGAGAATAGTTCTGTCAGTGAACACATACTCAAAATGTCTGGGTATAATAATCACTTGATTCAACTGGGAGTTAATCTTCTTGATGATAGTGTCATTGACAGAATTCTCGAATCACTGCCACCAAGCTACAAGAGCTTCGTGATGAACTATAATATGCAAGGGATGAACAAGACTATTCCCGAGCTCTTCGCAATGCTGAAAGCCGCAGAGGTAGAAATCAAGAAGGAGCATCAAGTGTTGATGGTTAACAAGACCACTAGTTTCAAGAAGAAGGGCAAAGGGAAGAAGAAGGGGAACTTCAAAAAGAACGGCAAGCAAGTTGCTGCTCAAGAAAAGAAACCAAAGTCTGGACCTAAGCCTGAAACTAAGTGCTTCTACTGCAAGCAGATTGGACACTGGAAGCGGAACTGCCCCAAGTATTTGGCGGATAAGAAGGATGGCAAAGTGAACAAAGGTATATGTGATATACATGTTATTGATGTGTACCTTACTAATGCTCGCAGTAGCACCTGGGTATTTGATACTGGTTCTGTTGCTAATATTTGCAACTCGAAACAGGGACTACGGATTAAGCGAAGATTAGCTAATGACGAGGTGACGATGCGCGTGGGAAATGGTTCCAAAGTCGATGTGATCGCGGTCGGCATGCTACCTCTACATCTACCATCGGGATTAGTATTAGACCTAAATAATTGTTATTTGGTGCCAGCGTTGAGCATGAACATTATATCTGGATCTTGTTTGATGCGAGACGGTTATTCATTTAAATCAGAGAATAATGGTTGTTCTATTTATATGAGTAATATCTTTTATGGTCATGCACCCTTGAAGAGTGGTCTATTTTTATTGAATCTCGATAGTAGTGATACACATATCCATAGTGTCGAAACCAAAAGATGCAAAGTTGATAATGATAGTGCAACTTATTTGTGGCACTGCCGTTTAGGTCATATCGGTGTAAAGCGCATGAAGAAACTCCATACTGATGGGCTTTTGGAATCACTTGATTATGAATCACTTGGTACTTGCGAACCGTGCCTTATGGGCAAGATGACTAAAACGCCGTTCTCTGGTGCTATGGAGAGAGCAACAGATTTGTTGGAAATCATACATACAGATGTATGTGGTCCAATGAATGTTGAGGCTCGTGGCGGATATCGTTATTTTCTCACCTTCACAGATGATTTAAGCAGATATGGGTATATCTACTTAATGAAACACAAGTCTGAAACATTTGAAAAGTTCAAAGAATTTCAGAGTGAAGTGGAAAATCATCATAACAAGAAAATAAAGTTTCTACGATCTGATCGTGGAGGAAAATATTTGAGTTGCGAGTTTGGTCTACACTTGAAACAATGCGGGATAGTCTCGCAACTCACGCCACCTGGAACACCACAACGAAATGGTGTGTCCGAACGTCGTAATCGTACTTTACTTGATATGGTGCGATCTATGATGTCTCTTACTGATCTACCGCTATCGTTTTCGGGTTATGCTTTAGAGACGGCCGCATTCACGTTAAATAGGGCACCATCAAAATCCGTTGAGACGACGCCTTATGAACTGTGGTTTGGCAAGAAACCAAAGTTGTCGTTTCTTAAAGTTTGGGGTTGCGATGCTTATGTGAAGAAACTTCGACCAGATAAGCTCGAACCCAAATCTGAGAAATGTGTCTTCATAGGATACCCAAAGGAGACTATTGGGTACACCTTCTATCACAGATCTGAGGGCAAGATTTTCGTTGCTAAATTCGGATCCTTTCTAGAGAAGGAGTTTCTCTCGAAAGAAGTGAGTGGGAGGAAAGTAGAACTTGACGAGATAACTGTATCTACTCCCTTATTGGAAAGTAGTTCATCACAAGAACCGGTTCTTGTGACAACTACACCAATCAGTGAGGAAGCTAATGATATTGATCATGAAACTTCAGATCAAGTTTCTACAGAACCTCGTAGGTCTACCAGAGTAAGATCCGCACCAGAGTGGTACGGTAATCCTATTCTGGAAGTCATGTTACTTGACCATGATGAACCTACGAACTATGAGGAAGCGATGATGAGCCCAGATTCCGCAAAATGGCTAGAGGCCATGAAATCTGAGATGGGATCCATGTATGAAAACAAAGTATGGACTTTGGTTGACTTGCCCGATGATCGGCAAACTATTGAGAATAAATGGATCTTTAAGAAGAAGACTGACGCTGATGGTAATGTAACCGTCTATAAAGCTCGACTTGTTGCAAAAGGTTTTCGACAAGTTCAAGGGGTTGACTACGATGAGACTTTCTCACCCGTAGCGATGCTTAAGTCTGTCCGAATCATGTTAGCTATTGCTGCATTTCATGATTATGAAATTTGGAAAATGGATGTCAAGACTGCATTCTTGAATGGATTTCTAGAAGAAGAGTTGTATATGATGCAGCCAGAAGGTTTTGTTGATCCAAAAGGTGCTAACAAAGTGTGCAAGCTCCAGCGTTCCATTTATGCACTGGTGCAAGCATCTCGGAGTTGGAATAAACGCTTTGATAGTGTGATCAAAGCATATGGTTTTATACAGACTTTTGGAGAAGCCTGTATTTACAAGAAAGTGAGTGGGAGCTCTGTAGCATTTCTAGTTTTATATGTAGATGACATATTGTTAATTGGAAATGATATAGAATTTCTGGATAGCATAAAGGGATACTTGAATAAAAGTTTTTCAATGAAAGACCTCGGTGAAGCTGCTTATATATTGGGCATCAAGATCTATAGAGATAGATCAAGACGCTTAATAGGACTTTCACAAAGCACATACCTTGACAAAATTTTGAAAAAGTTCAAAATGGATCAGGCAAAGAAAGGATTCTTGCATGTGCTACAAGGTGTGAAGTTGAGTCAAACTCAATGCCCGACCACAGCAGAAGATAGAGAGAAAATGAAAGATGTTCCCTATGCTTCAGCCATAGGCTCTATCATGTATGCAATGCTGTGTACCAGACCTGACGTATGCTTAGCAATAAGCTTGGCAGGAAGGTACCAAAGTAATCCAGGAGTGGATCACTGGACAGCGGTCAAGAACATCCTGAAATACCTGAAAAGGACTAAGGATATGTTTCTCGTATATGGAGGTGACAAAGAGCTAGTCGTAAAAGGTTACGTCGATGCAAGCTTTGACACTGATCCGGACGATTCTAAATCGCAAACCGAATACGTGTTTATATTAAACAGTGGAGCTGTAAGTTGGTGTAGTTCTAAACAAAGCGTCGTGGCGGGATCTACATGTGAAGCGGAGTACATAGCTGCTTCTGAAGCAGCATGAAGGAGTCTGGATGAAGGAGTTCATTTCCGATCTAGGTGTCATACCTAGTGCATCGGGACCAATGAAGATCTTCTGTGACAATACTGGTGCAATTGCCTTGGCAAAGGAATCCAGATTTCACAAGAGGACCAAGCACATCAAGAGACGCTTCAATTCCATTCGGGACCAAGTCCAAGTGGGAGACATAGAGATTTGCAAGATACATACGGATCTGAATGTTGCAGACCCGTTGACTAAGCCTCTCTCACGAGCAAAGCATGATCAGCACCAAGACTCCATGGGTGTTAGAATCATTACTATGTAATCTAGATTATTTACTCTAGTGCAAGTGGGAGACTGAAGGAAATATGCCCTAGAGGCAATAATAAAGTTATTATTTATTTCCTCATATCATGATAAATGTTTATTATTCATGCTAGAATTGTATTAACCGGAAACATGATACATGTGTGAATACATAGACAAACATATAGTCACTAGTATGCCTCTACTTGACTAGCTCATTAATCAAAGATGGTTATGTTTCCTGACCATAGACATGTGTTGTCATTTGATTAATGGGATCACATCATTAGGAGAATGATGTGATTGACATGACCCATCCCGTTAGCTTAGCACTTGATCGTTTAGTATTCTGCTATTGCTTTCTTCATGACTTATACATGTTCCTGTAACTATGAGAATTATGCAACTCCCGTTTACCGGAGGAACACTTTGGGTGCTACCAAACGTCACAACGTAACTGGGTGATTATAAAGGAGTACTACAGGTGTCTCCGAAGGTACACGTTGAGTTGGCATATTTCGAGATTAGGTTTTGTCACTCCGATTGTCAGAGAGGTATCTCTGGGCCCTCTCGGTAGTACTCATCACTTAAGCCTTGCAAGCATTATAACTAATGAGTTAGTTATGAGATGACGTATTACAGAACGAGTAAAGAGACTTGCCGGTAACGAGATTGAACTAGGTATTGGATACCGACGATCAAATCTCGGGCAAGTAACATACCGATGACAAAGGGAACAACGTATGTTGTTATGCGGTTTGACCGATAAAGATCTTCGTAGAATATGTAGAAACCAATATGGGCATCCAGGTCCCGCTATTGGTTATTGACCGAGAATGGTTTTAGGTCATGTCTACATAGTTCTCGAACCCATAGGGTCCGCACGCTTAACGTTTCGATGACAGTTTTATTATGAGTTTATAAGTTTTGATGTACCGAAGTTTGTTCGGAGTCCCGGATGTGATCACGGACATGACGAGAAGTCTCGGAATGGTCGAGACATAAAGATTGATATATTGGAAGCCTGTGTTTGGACATCGGAATGGTTCCGGGTGAAATCGGCATTTTACCGGAGTACCGGGAGGTTACCGGAACCCCCCGGGGGGTTAATGGGCCTACATGGGCCAAGAGGGAGAAGAGGGAAGGAGCCAGGAGGGGGCCGCGCGCCCCTCCCCCTCCTAGTCCGAATAGGACAAGGGAAGGGGGCGACGCCCCCCCTTTCCTTCCCCTCTTCCTCCTCTTTCCCCCCTTCTCCTAATCCTACTAGGAAAGAGGGAGTCCTACTCCCGGTGGGAGTAGGACTCCCCCCTTGGCGCGCCCTCTAGGCCGGCCTCCTCCTCCCCCCTGGCTCCTTTATATACGGGGGCGGGGGGCACCCCAAAGACACAAGTTGATCTACGGATCGTTCCTTAGCCGTGTGCGCTGCCCCCTTCCACCATATTCCACCTCGGTCATATCGTCGCGGAGTTTAGGCGAAGCCCTGTGCCGGTAGAACATCATCATCGTCACCACACCGTCGTGCTGACGGAACTCATCTCCGGAGCCTTTGCTGGATCGGAGGGCCGGAGATTGTCATCGAGCTGAACGTGTGCTGAACTCGGAGGCCCCGTACGTTCGGTGCTTGGATCGGTCGGATCGTGAAGACGTACGACTACATCAACCGCGTTGTGCTAACGCTTCCGCTTACGGTCTACGAGGGTACGTGGACGAACACTCTCCCCTCTCGTTGCTATATCATCACCATGATCTTGCGTGTGCGTAGGAAATTTTTTGAAATTGCTACGTTACCCAACAGTGGTATCAGAGCCTAGGTTTTATGCGTTGATGTTATATGCACGAGTAGAACACAAGTGAGTTGTGGGCGATACAAGTCATACTGCTTACCAGCATGTCATACTTTGGTTCAGCGGTATTGTGAGATGAAGCGGCCCGGACCGACATTACGCGTACGCTTACGCGAGACTGGTTTCACCGTTACGAGCACTCGTGCTTAAAGGTGACTGGCGGGTGTCTGTCTCTCTCACTTTAGCTGAATCGAGTGTGGCTACGCCCGGTCCTTGCGAAGGTTAAAACAGCGCCAACTTGACGAACTATCGTTGTGGTTTTTGATGCGTAGGTAAGAACGGTTCTTGCTAAGCCCGTAGCAGCCACGTAAAATTTGCAACAACAAAGTAGAGGACATCTAACTTGTTTTTGCAGGGCATGTTGTGATGTGATATGGTCAAGACGTGATGCTATATTTTATTGTATGAGATGATCATGTTTTGTAACCGAAGTTATCGGCAACTGGCAGGAGCCATATGGTTGTTGCTTTATTGTATGAAATGCAAACGCCCTGTAATTGCTTTACTTTATCACTAAGCGGTAGCGATAGTCGTAGAAGCAATAGATGGCGTAACGACAACGATGCTACGATGGAGATCAAGGTGTCGCGCCGGTGACGATGGTGATCATGACGGTGCTTCGAAGATGGAGATCACAAGCACAAGATGATGATGGACATATCATATCACTTATATTGATTGCATGTGATGTTTATCCTTTATACATCTTATCTTGCTTTGATTGACGGTAGCATTTTAAGATGATCTCTCACTAAATTATCAAGAAGTGTTCTCCCTGAGTATGCACCGTTGCGAAAGTTCTTCGTGCTGAGACACCACGTGATGATCGGGTGTGATAGGCTCTACGTTCAAATAGAACGGGTGCAAAATAGTTGCACACGCGGAATACTCGGGTTATACTTGACGAGCCTAGCATATACAGATATGGCCTCGGAACACGGAGACCGAAAGGTCGAGCGTGAATCATATAGTAGACATGATCAACATAGAGATGTTCACCATTGAAACTACTCCATCTCACGTGATGATCGGACATGGTTTAGTTGATTTGGATCACGTGATCACTTAGATGACTAGAGAGATGTCTGTCTAAGTGGGAGTTCTTAAGTAATATGATTAATTGAATTTAAATTTATCATGAACTTAGTACCTGATAGTATTTTGCTTGTCTATGTTTGTTTGTAGATAGATGGCTCGTGTTGTTGTTCCGTTGAATTTTAATGCGTTCCTTGAGAAAGCAAAGTTGAAAGATGATGGTAGCAATTACACGGACTGGGTCCGTAACCTGAGGATTATCCTCATTGCTGCACAGAAAAGTTACGTCCTGGAAGCACCGCTGGGTGCCAGGCCTGCTGCTGATGCAACTGACGATGTTAAGAACGTCTGGCAGAGCAAAGTTGATGACTACTCTATAGTTCAGTGTGCCATGCTTTACGGCTTAGAACCGGGCCTTCAACGACGTTTTGAACGTCATGGAGCATATGAGATGTTCCAGGAGTTGAAGTTAATATTTCAAGCAAATGCCCGGATTGAGAGATATGAAGTCTCCAATAAGTTTTATAGCTGCAAGATGGAGGAGAATAGTTCTGTTAGTGAACACATACTCAAAATGTCTGGGTATAATAATCACTTGATTCAACTGGGAGTTAATCTTCCTGATGATAGTGTCATTGACAGAATTCTCGAATCACTGCCACCAAGCTACAAGAGCTTCGTGATGAACTATAATATGCAAGGGATGAACAAGACTATTCCCGAGCTCTTCGCGATGCTGAAAGCCGCGGAGGTAGAAATCAAGAAGGAGCATCAAGTGTTGATGGTTAACAAGACCACTAGTTTCAAGAAGAAGGGCAAAGGGAAGAAGAAGGGGAACTTCAAAAAGAACGGCAAGCAAGTTGCTGCTCAAGAAAAGAAACCAAAGTCTGGACCTAAGCCTGAAACTGAGTGCTTCTACTGCAAGCAGATTGGACACTGGAAGCGGAACTGCCCCATGTATTTGGCGGATAAGAAGGATGGCAAAGTGAACAAAGGTATATGTGATATACATGTTATTGATGTGTACCTTACTAATGCTCGCAGTAGCACCTGGGTATTTGATACTGGTTCTGTTGCTAATATTTGCAACTCGAAACAAGGACTACGGATTAAGCGAAGATTAGCTAAGGACGAGGTGACGATGCGCGTGGGAAATGGTTCCAAAGTCGATGTGATCGCGGTCGGCACGCTACCTCTACATCTACCATCGGGATTAGTATTAGACCTAAATAATTGTTATTTGGTGCCAGCGTTGAGCATGAACATTATATCTGGATCTTGTTTGATGCGAGACGGTTATTCATTTAAATCAGAGAATAATGGTTGTTCTATTTATATGAGTAATATCTTTTATGGTCATGCACCCTTGAAGAGTGGTCTATTTTTATTGAATCTCGATAGTAGTGATACACATATTCATAGTGTCGAAACCAAAAGATGCAAAGTTGATAATGGTAGTGCAACTTATTTGTGGCACTGCCGTTTAGGTCATATCGGTGTAAAGCGCATGAAGAAACTCCATACTGATGGGCTTTTGGAATCACTTGATTATGAATCACTTGGTACTTGCGAACCGTGCCTTATGGGCAAGATGACTAAAATGCCGTTCTCCGGTACTATGGAGAGAGCAACGGATTTGTTGGAAATCATACATACAGATGTATGTGGTCCAATGAATGTTGAGGCTCGTGGCGGATATTGTTATTTTCTCACCTTCACAGATGATTTAAGCAGATATGGGTATGTCTACTTAATGAAACACAAGTCTGAAACATTTGAAAAGTTCAAAGAATTTCAGAGTGAAGTGGAAAATCATCGTAACAAGAAAATAAAGTTTCTACAATCTGATCGTGGAGGAGAATATTTGAGTTACGAGTTTGGTCTACACTTGAAACAATGCGGGATAGTCTCGCAACTCACGCCACCTGGAACACCACAACGAAATGGTGTGTCCGAACGTCGTAATCGTACTTTACTTGATATGGTGCGATCTATGATGTCTCTTACTGATCTACCGCTATCATTTTGGGGTTATGCTTTAGAGACGGCCGCATTCACGTTAAATAGGGCACCATCAAAATCCGTTGAGACGACGCCTTATGAACTGTGGTTTGGCAAGAAACCAAAGTTGTCGTTTCTTAAAGTTTGGGGTTGCGATGCTTATGTGAAAAACTTCAACCAGATAAGCTCGAACCCAAATCGGAGAAATGTGTCTTCATAGGATACCCAAAGGAGACTATTGGGTACACCTTCTATCACAGATCTGAGGGCAAGATTTTTGTTGCTAAATTCGGATCCTTTCTAGAGAAGGAGTTTCTCTCGAAAGAAGTGAGTGGGAGGAAAGTAGAACTTGACGAGATAACTGTATCTACTCCCTTATTGGAAAGTAGTTCATCACAAGAACCGGTTCCTGTGACAACTACACCAATCAGTGAGGAAGCTAATGATATTGATCATGAAACTTCAGATCAAGTTTCTACAGAACCTCGTAGGTCTACCAGAGTAAGATCCGCACCAGAGTGGTACGGTAATCCTATTCTGGAAGTCATGTTACTTGACCATGATGAACCTACGAACTATGAGGAAGCGATGATGAGCCCAGATTCCGCAAAATGGCTAGAGGCCATGAAATCTGAGATGGGATCCATGTATGAAAACAAAGTATGGACTTTGGTTGACTTGCCCGATGATCGGCAAGCTATTGAGAATAAATGGATCTTTAAGAAGAAGACTGACGCTGATGGTAATGTAACTGTCTATAAAGCTCGACTTGTTGCAAAAGGTTTTCGACAAGTTCAAGGGGTTGACTACGATGAGACTTTCTCACCCGTAGCGATGCTTAAGTCTGTCCGAATCATGTTAGCTATTGCTGCATTTCATGATTATGAAATTTGGCAAATGGATGTCAAGACTGCATTCTTGAATGGATTTCTAGAAGAAGAGTTGTATATGATGCAGCCAGAAGGTTTTGTTGATCCAAAAGGTGCTAACAAAGTGTGCAAGCTCCAGCGTTCCATTTATGGACTGGTGCAAGCATCTCGGAGTTGGAATAAACGCTTTGATAGTGTGATCAAAGCATATGGTTTTATACAGACTTTTGGAGAAGCCTGTATTTACAAGAAAGTGAGTGGGAGCTCTGTAGCATTTCTAGTTTTATATGTAGATGACATATTGTTAATTGGAAATGATATAGAATTTCTGGATAGCATAAAGGGATACTTGAATAAAAGTTTTTCAATGAAAGACCTCGGTGAAGCTGCTTATATATTGGGCATCAAGATCTATAGAGATAGATCAAGACGCTTAATAGGACTTTCACAAAGCACATACCTTGACAAAATTTTGAAAAAGTTCAAAATGGATCAGGCAAAGAAAGGATTCTTGCATGTGCTACAAGGTGTGAAGTTGAGTCAAACTCAATGCCCGACCACAGCAGAAGATAGAGAGAAAATGAAAGATGTTCCCTATGCTTCAGCCATAGGCTCTATCATGTATGCAATGTTGTGTACCAGACCTGACGTATGCTTAGCAATAAGCTTGGCAGGAAGGTACCAAAGTAATCCAGGAGTGGATCACTGGACAGCGGTCAAGAACATCCTGAAATACCTGAAAAGGACTAAGGATATGTTTCTCGTATATGGAGGTGACAAAGAGCTAGTCGTAAAAGGTTACGTCGATGCAAGCTTTGACACTGATCCGGACGATTCTAAATCGCAAACCGAATACGTGTTTATATTAAACAGTGGAGCTGTAAGTTGGTGTAGTTCTAAACAAAGCGTCGTGGCGGGATCTACATGTGAAGCGGAGTACATAGCTGCTTCTGAAGCAGCGAATGAAGGAGTCTGGATGAAGGAGTTCATTTCCGATCTAGGTGTCATACCTAGTGCATCGGGACCAATGAAGATCTTCTGTGACAATACTGGTGCAATTGCCTTGGCAAAGGAATCCAGATTTCACAAGAGGACCAAGCACATCAAGAGACGCTTCAATTCCATTCGGGACCAAGTCCAAGTGGGAGACATAGAGATTTGCAAGATACATACGGATCTGAATGTTGCAGACCCGTTGACTAAGCCTCTCTCACGAGCAAAGCATGATCAGCACCAAGACTCCATGGGTGTTAGAATCATTACTATGTAATCTAGATTATTGACTCTAGTGCAAGTGGGAGACTGAAGGAAATATGCCCTAGAGGCAATAATAAAGTTATTATTTATTTCCTCATATCATGATAAATGTTTATTATTCATGCTAGAATTGTATTAACCGGAAACATGATACATGTGTGAATACATAGACAAACATATAGTCACTAGTATGCCTCTACTTGACTAGCTCATTAATCAAAGATGGTTATGTTTCCTGACCATAGACATGTGTTGTCATTTGATTAATGGGATCACATCATTAGGAGAATGATGTGATTGACATGACCCATCCCGTTAGCTTAGCACTTGATCGTTTAGTATTCTGCTATTGCTTTCTTCATGACTTATACATGTTCCTGTAACTATGAGAATTATGCAACTCCCGTTTATTGGAGGAACACTTTGGGTACTACCAAACGTCACAACGTAACTGGGTGATTATAAAGGAGTACTACAGGTGTCTCCGAAGGTACACGTTGAGTTGGCATATTTCGAGATTAGGTTTTGTCACTCCGATTGTTAGAGAGGTATCTCTGGGCCCTCTCGGTAGTACTCATTACTTAAGCCTTGCAAGCATTATAACTAATGAGTTAGTTATGAGATGACGTATTACAGAACGAGTAAAGAGACTTGCCGGTAACGAGATTGAAATAGGTATTGGATACCGACGATCAAATCTCGGGCAAGTAACATACCGATGACAAAGGGAACAACGTATGTTGTTATGCGGTTTGACCGATAAAGATCTTCGTAGAATATGTAGAAACCAATATGGGCATCCAGGTCCCGCTATTGGTTATTGACCGAGAATGGTTTTAGGTCATGTCTACATAGTTCTCGAACCCGTAGGGTCCGCACGCTTAACGTTTCGATGACAGTTTTATTATGAGTTTATAAGTTTTGATGTACCGAAGTTTGTTCGGAGTCCCGGATGTGATCACGGACATGATGAGGAGTCTCGGAATGGTCGAGACATAAAGATTGATATATTGGAAGCCTGTGTTTGGACATCGGAATGGTTCCGGGTGAAATCGGCATTTTACCGGAGTACCGAGAGGTTACCGGAACCCCCCGGGGGGTTAATGGGCCAACATGGGCCAAGAGGGAGAAGAGGGAAGGAGCCAAGAGGGGGCCGCGCGCCCCTCCCCCTCCTAGTCCGAATAGGACAAGGGAAGGGGGGCGGCGCCCCCCCTTTCCTTTCCTCCTCTTTCCCCCCTTCTCCTAATCCTACTAGGAAAGAGGGAGTCCTACTCCCGGTGGGAGTAGGACTCCCCCCTTGGCGCGCCCTCTAGGCCGGCCGCCTTCTCCCCCCTAGCTCCTTTATATACGGGGGCGGGGGGCACCCCAAAGACACAAGTTGATCTATGGATCGTTCCTTAGCCGTGTGCGGTGCCCCCTTCCACCATATTCCACCTCGGTCATATCGTCGCGAAGTTTAGGCGAAGCCCTGCGCCGGTAGAACATCATCATCGTCACCATGCCGTCGTGCTGACGGAACTCATCTCCGGAGCCTTTGCTGGATCGGAGGGCCGGAGATCGTCATCGAGCTGAACGTGTGCTGAACTCGGAGGCCCCGTACGTTCAGTGCTTGGATCGGTCGGATCGTGAAGACGTACGACTACATCAACCGCGTTGTGCTAATGCTTCTGCTTACGGTCTACGAGGGTACGTGGATGAACACTCTCCCCTCTCGTTGCTATATCATCACCATGATCTTGCGTGTGCATAGGAATTTTTTTGAAATTACTACGTTACCCAACAATCACAAATCCTAGTTCATCTCTTGTATTCAATCTTTGTATCAAAACCTCATATTGGTACCCGTGGGTTGCTAGTGGTGTTGATTACATCTTGTAGTTGATGCTAGTTAGTTTATTTGGTGGAAGATTATATGTTCAGATCCTTTATGCTATTCAATACCCCTCTAATCTTGAACATGAATATTATTTGTGAGTAGTTACTTTTGTTCTTAAGGACATGGGAGAAGTCTTGTCATAAGTAATCATGTGAATTTGGTATTCATTCGATATTTTGATGACATGTATGTTGTTGTTTCCTTACTGGTGTTATGTGAACGTCGACTACATGACACTTCACCATATTTGGGCCTAAGGGAATGCATTGTGGAGTAGTAATTAGATAATGGCTTGCTAGAGTGACAGAAGCTTAAGCCCTAGTTTATGTGTTATTCCGTAAGGGACTGATTTGGATCCACGCATTTCATTCTATGGTTAGATTTATATTAATTCTACTTTAATAGTTGCGGATGCTTGCGAGAGGGGGTAATCATAAGTGGGAGGCTTGTTCAAGTAAGAATAGCACCCAAGCACTGGTCCACCCACATATCAAATTATCAAAGTAGCGAACGCGAATTGAACAAACATGATGAAAGTGACTAGATGAAATTCCCGTGTGTCCTCAAGAACGCTTTGCTTATTATAAGAGACCGTTCCGGCCTGTCCTTTGCTACAAAAAGGATTGGACTACCTTGTTGCACTTTTGTTACTGGTACTGCTTATTGCTCATTACATATTATCTTGCTATCAAACTATTCATTACCGATAATTTCAGTGCTTGCAAAAAATACCTTGCTGAAAACCGCTTGTCATTTCCTTATGCTCCTCGTTGTGTTAGACACTGTTACTTATTGAAAGGACTACGATTGATGCCCTATACTTGTGGGTCATCACAGAGCCACTGAGAAATTCCGTCGGAGCCACCAAGTAGTGCGATAAAGCTGGTAATAGTTAGCTGATTTCAAATGCCTTTCCACTCCAACCATCCAATCAAACCCTTTGTGATCTAATCCCCTCTTGCTTTAGACTTCTACCTTCTTGAATCAAAAAGCAAAATCTAGAGAGAGTTTGAGTGTTGAGGAGATTATCTTTTGAAGCAGAAGAGCAAGGACTTTGTCATCAAGCAACCTCTATCTTGTTACTTTTGGATGATATTTCTTCATATGTTGAGTCTCTTGCCAAACCATCATAGGCCTACTAGTATCGTAGTCTTTGGAACTCCTTTCGGAACCCCGGAAAAGACAACATACAGAGAGGAATACCACTAAGGCAGGCATCGACCAAAATGATTTTGTCTCCATTGGAGAGCAAATTACCAATCCACCGAGCCATCATTTTCTCAGTTTTCTCCTATGTACGGACCCATTGAGAATTACTCAAACAATAGCATCGAATAGGAGCCCCAAGTATTACATAGGTAAGATTCCAGTATCGCAAAAGAAGACCTCCTTATAATCTTGCACTCTCAAGCAATCATCTCGAAGGTAATAAATTTTACTCTTATGGGAATTGGTTTTCAGACCTCACAATTGCTCAAATACATAGAGGAAAAAGTTAAAATTTCTAGCCTTGTCTACATCATCTGCCATCAGGAAAATGGTGTCATCAGGAGTACTAAAGATCAACCAAATGGGACACCAGACCAGAAATCAAGCCTTGCTCCTGAGCCCTCTAGACGAGGATAACCAAACCATTAGTAATGATGTTAAACATAAGTGGGGATAAAGGACCCCCTGTCTAACACCCTTAAGGGCCAATGTAATCATTCACTTTGGAGTAGGTACTGGGAGCTTCTAGAGCTTGCTGCAATGGTGACTCGCGTGATGCCACTCTCCTCCTCCCCTTGATCATGTTCCCTAGCTGATTCCTCCCCAGATCCATGTATCTAGCATCACTCTTCCCTACTTCCCATCCCTTTCTCACTTTTTTTAGGATTCATCTCCCCATCTCATGTTGTTATTCTTCCTTCGATCTCGCCATCCTCTCCATATCTGCATCCAACTTGCCTTCCCTATCCTTGTGTTCTGCCTACGATGGTTGAGTCCTGCTTTCTCCCTTCTTCTCTCTTCACCACACACTCCCTCGCTTCCACCAAACACTGATTAGCACTAACGTCGTCTCCTGCCCCAGAAGCAACCGATTTGCAGATTGCCGATCTTTGGATCCAATTTCCCCACTTTGCTCAAATTCCTCCTTATGCTCGGTCACCTCATTCACCCATCCCCTGCTTGAGTGGTTGTGCCTTGCTGTTATGTTGCTTTCCCTTTCCAGGGGCTTGCTATCGCCAACATTCATCTCTACCTCATGGATGTTGTCTTTGATTCCCAGGTTGAGGATCAAATACGATGAAGTTGATAACATGGAATTGTCGAGGCAAAGGTAAGGGTCTTGGCAGCCAAAAGATGGTGTGTCTCAACAATCTGATGCGATCGACAAAAACTCAGGTAGTCTTTGTGTCAGAAATAAAATCCTCCAAGATTAATTCCAATGATTTAGTCAATCGGTTTGATATCTTTCATAGTGTTGTGGTGCCGTCTAGAGGAAGATCATGTGGTCTTTGGCTAATGTGGACACATGAAGTTCATGTGACAATTCATATAGCTAATTTCCACCTGATCTTAGCGTCCGTTGATAATATAGCTTCCAACATAGAATTTGCGCTAGTCTATATATATGGGGATCCTCATCACCATTGTACAAAGTCAGATTTGGGATTGTATTACTTCTTTTGTGCATGACAACCAAGCTAAGCCTACTTTATGCATCGGAGATCTCAATGAGTTGCTTTGTGATGTAGATAAGAATTCTCCTAGTGTAAATAAACATCATATGAATGCTTTTTTGCTATGGTGATTTTTTTATCTAGCTTATAGTGGCCCTGCTTACACTTGGAATAATAAATGTTAAACTTCTAAACCAATTTTCCAGCGCCTTGATCGTTGCTTGGTTAATATTGATTGGTGTGCTATCTATCCTAATTCCAATGTTTACAATCTACCTATCATTTATAGCAATCATGCTCCTATGTTTCTGTCTATGGATGCTCAAGCTTACAAACCTAGAAGAAACTTCAAGTTTGAAAATTGGTGGTTGATGAAAAAAGACTTTCATGCTCATGCTAAGAATGTATGGATCAATTCTACAAATAGATCTTTCCACAATAGAGTCACTAACCTTGCAGGAGCCCTGAGAACTTAGTGTAGAAAAATAATAATTCAACAAGAGTTGGACAACATAGGTGACTAAATAAAATATATTCAAATGCAACCGGTCTAGGTACAGAACCACTCTCTCGAAGCCTCTCTTGTTTGTAAATATGAGCAGAATATGAAAAAACTTACAGAATATTACACACACAGAGCTAAAGCATTGGGCTATTAATGGAGATAGAAACACTACTTATTTTCATCATGATGTTCTTGAAAGAAGAAGGAAAAATAGAATTGCCTCAGTTAAAGATGATAACAACATAGTGCAAGTGGAACAACAAGCTATTGCAGATACCTTCATTAATATTTCAAGAACTTATTCTCCTCTTCTAATGTGAGTTGTCATAGGTCATACATTCCTACCTTACCGCCGGAAGGGGAGAATGACTACACTTACTGTATTCCAGATAAAAAGGAGATTCAGCGGACATTAAAAGCCATGAAAAGGAATGCATCACCTGGACCAGATGGCTTTAATGTGGAATTTTACCTTGCTGTGTGGGAGTGGATTGGAGATGACATAACGAAGGCAGTAAGAGATTTCTACACTCAAGGTACACTCCCTAATCACGTGAATGACACTCATATTGTCTTGATTCCTAGGAAACTGACTTCTCTTGTTCCTCAAGATTTTAGGCCTATTAGCTTGTGTAATGTCATCTACAAAATAATTGCTAAAACTCTGGCTAATAGACTAAAACCCCATCTACCTGGATATATTCATCAATCCTAGCGGCTTTCATAGAAGGCAGAATAATAAGCAACAATATCATCATAGCCCAGGAGATTACTCACTCTTTTAATCTTAAGTCCAGGAATACTCCTACTTTCATGATTAAAATTGATTTAGCCAAAGCTTTCGACAGAATTGAATGGGACTTTATCATGCAAGCGCTCTCACGTAAAATGTTGCATGGCCATTTCATAAATTTGATCCATGCTTGTATTGCAACCCCCACTTTTTCGTTGATCATTAATGGCCAGTCATATGGTTGTTTCAAAAGTAACAGAGGTATCAAACAATGTTGCCCTTTATCCTCTTATTTGTTTGACCTTGCAATTAATGAACTCTCCATTTCCATGCAGGAATCCATGTATTTAACGGGGATTTCTTTAGGGCCAGAATGTCCTCCTATCCATTCTCTTATGTTTGCTGATGATTTATTGATCTGCGGACAGGCTACTATCAATGAAGCATGCCACATCCACCACATCCTTCAAAGATGTTGTAGCCTTTCAGGTCAAATGCCAAACTGGAGTAAGTCTGGACTTATATTCAGCAAGAATGTTACCACCAACATTAAATAGGACATCAAAAGATTTTTTGCGGCTAAAGAGATTAATCAAAATTCTACCCATTTGGGACACCCTCTTATTCTTCCTGCTAAGGATAGATCCATTGCCTATGATTTTGTTGCTGATAAATTCAAAGCTAAAATAACTAGCTATAAAGCTAATAAAGTTTCACATGCTGCGAGATTGGCCTTGATCAATTCTGGCTTTGCTTCTATCCCTGTCTACTACATGTCTAATATCCTCTTTTCCAGGAAACTAATTGTCAGCAATCATCAGGAACTTTTGGTAGACATGTATAAAGGAAGAACAATCAAAGAAAGAACTTTGTCTTAGAGCATGGAAAGACATATGTGCCCCCAAGTGTGAAGGAGGACTAGGAATCAAGGATATTCAAGTTGTAAACAAAGGCCTCATACTATCAGCAGCATGGAGAATTGCGGGCAGCCCAGAAACTTTTCTCTCAAAGGTACACAAGTCCAAATACTTTCACGACACCTCCATATGGAGAGCTAAAACAAACCCCCCAAAATCCGGCTTTTGGGCCTCTATCTTAAAGGTAATGCACATTCTTAAAAATAATGTGAGCTATCAAATTTTGGATGGGAATTCCTCAATCTGGAGCACTAGTTGGTTTCCCTATTGGGAATCCATTTATGATCACTTGAGAATTCAACTTGGTCATTACTCTTACCCTGCCCAAATCAAAGACTTATGGATTCCTAATAAAAATCTGGAAATACTAATCTTATACACTCCCTTTTTAATCAACAAGTTACTAATAGCATTATCCACATACCTATCATTGAATAGGAAGGAATGGACATTCTTTGCTGGAAGCCACATCCCTTAGGAAAATGCAGATCAAAAAATTGCTTACAAGGCTTGCCTACAAGACATGCAACAATAAGGAGCACCCTCACCTAGACACATACCACCGTAAATTAAGCAGGTATTAAAACATGTATGGAAAGAGAAAAATATGGTATCGAGGATTTAGACCTTTGCATGGAGGCTACTGAGAAGAGCAATTCCAACAGGTATGAGAGCAGGTAAGTATTCATCCCACATAAATAAGAATTGTTCTAGATGTGGTGAAAAAGAGGATGATATGCATCTTTTCTTTACATGTCCTTTTGCAAAGGTTGCATGTTTCTCAGAACCTTCGTATATCAAAACTGAACAGTTTGCTCTTAATTACACTACCATTCCTGCTATCATTATCTCCCTTCTCAACTCGAATCATCCTCATGCTTCTCTTATAAACGTCATGGCATACTTATGGTCTACCTGGAAAGCTAGGAATGATGTATTATTTAGCAGGAAAACTAACACACCTTTGCAGGTTTATCAAGTAATGCAGGCCATTCTAAAAAATCAGGAATTGGCACTGGACACAAAGAATATAGACCCACAATTATTGCCAAAACAATCCAGAAGGAACCAATGGTTACACAAGCAAACAAATGAAGATACAGGGATACATCATATAGCAAGAAACAGATGTAGAGTTTTTACAGATGCAGCATGGAAGCCAACATCGGGAAACACATCAGTGGGAGCAACTACTACGGGAATAGGAATTTTCATCCAACTAGAAGAGCAACAACAATAGGGGAACATCAGCATAGCTGCAACAGGAGTACATGTCACTTCTCCGCTTCAAGTAGAAGCGCTTGCTCTTGTAGCAGCTGCTCAAATTGCCACTACAATCGTCACCACAGGCGAGATTACCTTCTTTACAGATAATCAGGTTCTAGCAAAGGCTGTGGACTTAAGCGACCTGCAAAATAAACCGGGACATTGGGAGATAAGAAACTATTTAGCTGCATTTTTCTCAACCACTAGCCATTCTTAGGTTCAGGTCATTCATATCCCGGGGAATTTCAATAGCAGGGCACATAGGTGTGCAACTCAGGTTTATCATTTGAACTCTAATACCTGCTCCAAGTTGAGTTGTTAGAACCCAGAGCATTTAGGAGATCACTGTCCTACGCTCATGAAGCTAGGCAATATTATGATACAGCAGTGTAAGATTACAGATGTAACTTGTGCTTGTGATCAATGAAGGCGCAGCTGGCGCCACCACTTTGTCCAAAAAAAAGATCATTCACTTTAACATCCACTCTCCCCGTCTAACCAGCCTCATCACCCAATCACACCACATATGACCAAAACCTTTAGCTTGCAGCATCTGGTAAAGAAAGGGTCATTTAACCTTGTCATAAGCTTTCTCAAAATAAAATTGGATAAACAGACCAGATTTGTTGGTGGACTATGCCTCATGAACATTTTGCCTGTAGCAACACCACATCCTCCATAATAATTTGTCCGAGTAAACGAAATGATCTTGCCGATAAGCAATCCTAGTGTGATCGCTAGTAGTTTTGTTAAAATTTTGCGGCTAACATTCAACAAATAAATAAGCCTAAAGTTTTGGATTGCATCTGCATGCAAGACTTTCGGAATCAGTGCAATAATGTGATGATTCAATCTCTAGATGCATTTCATGGAGGGGATTTGGGGATTTAGAGATTGAATCATCACATGCATTCCAAAACTTTAGGCTTATTTATTTGTTGAATGCTAGCCCCTCCATGGCCAGCGGACGCTTCAGGGCAGTACACGGCTCGATCGGTATACAACCGGCTTTGCCAAGGTCTGGAGAGGGTGCCTTATGTTGTTTGCATATGGAGGAGTGTGGCGTCGTTGAAATGCAAAATTCATGTCTGGCTTGCTATCCAGCATCAGATTTGGACCTGAGACCGGCGAGCTCGACATGGGCTGCAAGATCACCCATCGCCATGCTACACGTCTTTGCAAGAGGAAGACAATGCCGAGCATATACACATCCAATGCCCCTACGCGAGACAGGTGTGGCACCAATGCTTCAATGGACTGAATTTGGTGGTGCCTCAGCTACATGGGCAGGATAATCTGTTGGAGTGGTGGTTGCTAGATAGAAGAAACTTCACCAGCGCTAGCAAGATAGCTTTTGACACGTTGGTGGTGGCAGTGGCATGGTCGCTATGGAAGCAAAGAAACGCGAGGGTGTTCAACCGGATAAATCAACAAAAAACGGTCGATGAGCTACACAAACACATCATGGACGAGATCAAGGAATGGAAGGAGGCCGGTCTAGGTGCTGGAAGTTTAGAGTTTTCTGAGAGAGTAGGCTTTGTTTCATAGGTGTGGGTGTAGGCTGTTTTTTCTTCTTTTGTGTGATGTTCACTCGCAACTTCTTGTAAATATTTCTGCCTTCTATAAAAATATGGTACGCCATTGGCGTACTCTCGAAAAAAAATGCATCAAACATCCTTAAGATCAAACTTTACCACCTCTCAGAATTCCTGATAAAATTCATCCATTAATACATGCATGCATATATACTTATATATAGTTATATACTGTTTGTACAAAAAAGATACTACCTCCGTCCTGGTTTATAAGTCCCCTTTGTATTTTGTACCAATTTTTTGCTAAAGATTTAACTAACAAAATATTAACGCACGTCACAAAAAATTATATCGTTGGTTGTATTTGAACATAGTTTCAATTGTATTATTTTTTCTGACATGCATTAATACTTTGTTAGTTAAATTTAAGGTTAAAATTAGGCACGGAATACAAAGGGGACTAATAAATCAAGACGGAAGTAGTATCTGCTATGAGTCATAAGTTTGTTAAATATTATTATGTCATTTCAAAATTCGCGTCAATTTAAATTATTATGGTATATGCTGAATAATTTGGTATATACCAAAATCGAACCATATTTTAATTACATATCATATTTACTGAGGTACTCAAATACCATACAAACCGAAGAAACATATACAAAACAAACATATAAACCGAATACTGCTGCACAGAGTTGGCATCGCTTACTAGAAAAAAGGACAGACGCAGACGTGCAGCAGGCGCCGAGCTAATTTTCTCATGTCCCTGCAGCAGCCACAGGGAGGCTCTGAACATGATCCGCGTTTCTGCTTGTCCCCCTCGCGAAAGAATTTCACAATTCTATTTGCCAACTTTATCCTATTACCAGAGATAAGCTAATCAACTAGAGCAGCTCTGCCCTTCCCTTCCGCACAGTCCCAAACAGTAGTAGTGAAACAAGGTCCAAGAAAAAGCTGTCGCTACCAGCTAGGGCAACGGCTGAGCGCCTGAGCCTGAGCAGGGCAGGTCACAGGCACACAGTTCAGATAAAGGGCCTTTTCCCGGCCCCGGGGTCTCCGGCCGCGGCTCACCAACCTTTTCACGTGATCCAGCAGTCTCGCTGTCAAACAAGGGAATCAGCCAGCACCCCTGTCGGCCTATCAATCATGCACTAATCGCTTCGGTTCCTCATCGTGTCAATAGAATAATAACACGCACCCCGTTCAACCGGTGCAGCGCTAGCGTGTTTGATTGATTAGGAAAATAGATCCAAGAAAGAACACCGGCATTAGATAAGTCTGCACCGGAGGACAGCGGTCTCGCCTTGGTCGCGGCCCGTGCGTATTTGTTGCTTGTACAAGTGAACCGTAGAGTAGAGTTTTCTTAAGAGCCACGGCGGCGATTGCTGTTCTACGGCGTCGGTTTCATGGCATCTTAGTATGATGATTTTTTAATTGTCTACTAAAAAATTTCCTCCTTCAGTAAGGGAGGGACGATGACGACGACGCGTCTTCGGCGCGCGTTAGTGTTTGTAGTTGTAGTTAGGTGGTCTACATATCTAAATGTAATTATTGTTATTTTCTAATGTTCGTTGTACAACCATGATTGAAGATGAATAGATTGAGGCCCCGTTTGGTTGCTCTGTTTTTTCTAAGTATTTTGAGAATACTACAGTATTTGATATTATCACAGTTTTATTTATATGGGGTGTTTGGCTGCCATTAAAAACAATGCTTTTTAATACTGCAGTATTTGCAAAACCTTGATATTTTCTCTGTTTAAAAAAAGGAGCTTTGTACCTTTTTTTAGGGATAATTAATTTGGTGCCCTTAGTTGTGTCCCACTCGGCAGGTTTACCCCTAGTTTCCGAAAACACTTGTTCCTGCCCGAACCAATTTGCTCCTCTTATGCTTTTGCACTTTGACCATTTAACCATCACTTTGAAAACTTCATAAAAAATTCATACTAACTCAGAAAAATTCAAATAAGATATCAAAATGTTCAGAAAAGCATCACCTATATGTGCATGTCATTTGCATTCATGAAAAACGTGTTGGCCAGTCGCCATCTTAGTTTTAGCTCATATGATCTTATCATTAACAGTAAAATCTAAAAAAATTCAAAAAGTTCTACATTTTTTTGGTGGCAAACTTTGAACAATGTTTTGAGTGCTTGCCAAGTTTCATAAGGGAATGACATCCGTGGAAGTCATGGTAAAAAATGAAATTTTGGAGCATTGATTTTTGTTTTTTGGCCACGACTTCCACAAATGTCATTCCCTTATGAAACTTGGCAAGCACTCAAAACACTGGTCATAGTTTGCCAACAAATTTTTTAAAAAATTTTAGAATTATTTTAGATCTTACTGCTCATGCTAAGATAATAAGAGCTAAAACTGAGATGGGGACTGACCAACACTTTTTTCATGAATGCAAATGACATGCACATATAGGTGATGCTTTTCTGAAAATTTTGATATCTTATTTGAATTTTCTGAGTTAGTATGAATTTTTTATGAAGTTTTTAAAGTGATGGTCAAACGGTCAAAGGGCATAAGCATAAGAGGAGCAAAGTGGTTTGGGCAGGAATAAATGTTTTCGAAAACTAGGGGTAAACCTACCGAGTGTGACCTAACTAGGGACATAAAATCAATTGTCTCTTTTTTTTAAACTGAGTTAGCGAAAGGAACGCCTCCATGCCCGGCCACTGATCCCTGCCTCCCGTCGTTTCCCCTCCAGCCCCATCACGCCAGCCGTGAGGAACGGAGCGAGCAAGTCCTGCTGACTGCTGGTTGAGCTTGCTACTCACGCGGGTGGCCACAAAGCTGAGCTGATGCAGCACTTGCTCCTGCCATGTTTGTCCATCGGTGTCGGCCACAACACACAAGTATCCATATAACCAACTAATCATCTATGATCAACCAAACCATTAATGAGTGATTGCAGCTAGTTAGGAACACACGTGTTTGTAATGACTATCAACCGGCTAGCTAACTAATTTATCGTTGTTGCGTAAAGCAGTAGCCAATTACTGCAGTTTTCCAATACTTTGATTTTTGCAATACCTTGTTATCAAACACAGCCTCAAAGTTTTTTCGAAAAACAAAAGGAGCCATGGCATTTTCTTTGAAAAGGAGGATGACTCTCGGCATCTGAATCTGAACGATGCATGCAACTATTTTATTAATTATTTACAAAGACCTTACCATCATCTTGGCAACATCCATCGCTACTCATATTCACTTGATGAAGGGTGTCAAATGTCTAAGCCAAATAGCAAAAGACCTCACACCAAAACCTAACATCGAAAGCCGAAGGCCCCAACCAAACCTCTTGTCGGATCTGGGGCACACACCGATCCGGCGCACTCTCAGAGACAGTCGCCGCGGTCTTCGGCCGATCCATCTTCAGAGTAGGTACTGACACATCGACATTGGCAGGTCTGCCATCGACGCCACCACGGCGCCAGACAACGCCACCTCCCTACGCGCGTCACTATCATACATCCGTCCCGAGACCCTGTTGCGCCACGCCACGGAGGCTCCACATCGTCGATGCGTGACATGAAACACCGCTCCACCGCTAAATCCGTCCACTGGTCCCTCGAGCCAATGCACACCTCCAAGAATGACGCCCCAAGGAGGAAACGACACAAGAGCACAACCATCATCCGATCAACTGATCAAGGGCTTTCCCTGAAGGGAGCGGGGGGGTGCGGGGTGGGGAGCTTCACCTTGATGATGGCCTTCATGAAGGAAACTATGCCAAGGGCGTCACCATCACCGGCTCTGGCCACCGGCCGAAGACCAGGTTTTCATTCGGATGCGACCCAAGAACATACAACCGACAACATGTGCATCTGCAAGACCACCTTCAAAGCCCCAAAGCTGGCCGCCCAGATCCGGCGACCGTCCATAGCCGCACTGCCACTACGGTGTATCCTGACGGTTCGGTCACTGCCGATGGGCGCCACCACTGGAGCATGGAAGAAGGGATGCCACCCCACTGCGCCATGCCGAGGAGCCGTTAGGATGAATCCCAAGCACGCTCTCCATTGTCTCTGTACCAATCGGGATCTGGGGTCGAATCAGTCGGACCGCATGAGCGGCTCCACCTTGCATATGGGTACGTCCACGCTATGCAGCCGAGGACAATCTGGGCCTCACCGCCCGGGGCGGCCGCCCCGACATCCATCGCAGCCCGCGCCTCCCGACGAGCCAGACCGACCTTAGGCGCCCCAGCCCCACAAATCGTCGTCTGCACCCAGCCAAGCACACACCTCCAGAGGTCTGCGGGCAGCCATCCGCGCCAGCCACCACCATCGTCGGAGTTCTAGCCGAAGCCGTGCCATGGCGCCCTGGACAGCGCGGCACCTCCGCGTGTAGTTGCCACCTCGCGTCAGCAGCTCCACTAGGAAGGGAGAGAGTGGCCCCGCCACCGCCTACGTCGGCCGGGCTTTGCCCGTCAGTGCGAGCTGGCAGCGGCGAGGAGGAGGAAGAGCCATGGCATGCTGGTGCTTAATCAAAGGAAGCGAGGAATTGCACAAACCATACTGGGTCAAAATTACTCTTCGGGTTTGTTGCGCAAAACACAGTATATTGGTGTAATATGTTCCAGCTAGATCTAATCCATCGTTTAATTCTATTTGCATCATCTCTCACTAGTGGGTCCTGTTTGTAAGTGTACGTGTGGCAAAAAAAATACATCATGTTCTTTTTTTTCGAAAAAAGAACGCTATGTTACCCGGCTTGGACTAAAAGAGTTATGATATCTCCCAAAACTATGGTCAAAATGAGTTGAAATTTCTCTAAATCAATACTTGGTTCATATATTATTTGTTGGATTCATTGTTTTTCTTGAGAATATTGAATTTCAAAAAAGAAATCCGTTGAGCCAACAAATTAATCTCGAAAAACATGTCCAAATAAGCTAAAAGGTTCAAATCGGTACATGTACAATTTAATGATTTTTTAATGTTATAAGCTTTAAATGAAAAATTGTGACGAGCAACTAAGATTGCAAATATTGGTAGCTTTTCTTGGCCGGCTGAACAAGCGGAGTTCACATGCCAATCATCATGTTAACATATAGTCAAATGATGGTTTGAAGCTTACTGAAAGTCTGAAACAGGTTATACCAATATGTGATGTTTTGTGCAACAAAACTGGAAAAAATGTGAAAAATAACCCCACTAGTTGATGTTTTGTGCAACAATATTGGGAGAGAGAGAGAGATCAGCTGAGACAGTCGAGCTTTACATCCCATCATTTCCATGCCTTTCCCTTGTCGTGTCCTCTATCATTTCTTTCGCCTGCAGCACACACAGGCAAGGGCCACGTACGCCAGTTACCATCCAAAGCGCAGACACTGTTCTCGTCCTTCCTTGGAAATAAAAAAAAAAGCTACTATTTGCTTCGATAAAATTTTAAACCAGCTGGGTACCAATAACAAGAGCATGATAAGCAGCACAAATCCTTGCGGGATTGCCCTTTTTGAGACGTGAGTTTGGCTCTTTTTGCTGGGTATGCTTGTGACCAAGGAATATATATAAATCCCCATCTCTTTGAACTTTGTGCACTACAACAGTATACTACTACAAAGAAAATGGTTGATAGGGCACTATTATCCTATCAGAATCCAAGCATAGCTCTTACTAGCTGCATCAGGGAAAGAAGAAGGCATCAGACATGTGTGTGTCTGTTTGTCACCTAGCTTTGGTTTGCTCTGTTTAGTCTTTGTCAGGGGTCCCCAAATACTTGTCCCTTGCGACATGGGGATGCGATAGTATTTGGAGTTGTTTTGTGCGTGTGTGCCTTCTGCGACTGGACACACGAGGATGGTGACAAAGAGGATGGTCGGCGCCCCCAGATGGCCCGGCTTTCAGCATATGTATAGCAATATCTTTTAACATGGTTCCACGCGCCATCCTTTATAAATATTAAATTCAAAAAATAATATTAGAAAATAAAAAATCTGATTTTTTTTATTGTAACATACGTAGTCAACCGTATAATCGCGTATGAAATTTCACAAAGAAAACATATCCGTGGAAATCTGGGCATAAATGACAAAAATGAAGCTATATCAAAAAATACTGTTTAATGAATAGTAGGTCTCAATTGTATTTTTTTCACCGAGAATACCACGGGTGATAATACATCACAAAATTTCACATGCAAGTAGGATGGTTGATCAAGTTTCATGCCCCGAAATTTCTGAATTTTTATTTTTTCTACTATTTTTTTCAAATTTACTGTTCATGTGGGTACTAGTGGAACCATATCACCTTTGTTATTTTTATATCTAAATAGCGCCTCGCTAATTTATTTCTCTCCAAATGCATGTCACCTTATCATTCAACATGGATCGGAAAAGACCCACTTAACATGCACCCACGGATAAGTAAAAGCTACCTCAACATGCAAACATGCATAAGAATTTTATCTTACGAAAACTCAAAACGGTGCCCGGGCTCATCTGCTCCCTCTCAGCAAAAAATTCAAAAATAAAATACTAAAAAAATTCAAAAAATTCCAATTTTTTTGTGATGGTAGATAATTTGACGCGTGAGGTGCGCCCCAAAATTCAACTTATTTGGACATCTGAGTAGCTCTCGGCAAAAAAGACAAATCGGGTCAAAACAGTGCGTGAACAGTAAACATTTTTACAGACCCTGATTTTGTCTTTTTTGCCGAGAGCTGCTCAGATGCTCAAATGAGTTGAATTTTGGGGCGCACCTCACGCGTCAAATTATCTACCACCACAAAAAAATTTGGAATTTTTTGAATTTTTCTAGTATTTTTTTGAATTTTTTTCTAAGCGTGGGTGCAGATGAGCCCGGGTGCAGATTAGCCGCACTCTCTTATCTTATTCATATTTAATAAACATTTAGAACTATATAGCAATTTATATAATAAATTATTTGCATTTTCAATTTTAGTTCTCATATTATTCCAAATATTCATATTCATACAACCAAATCTCATAATATATATTACAAAATATTCCCACAACAGGTTTTATCTAGTTTACTTTAAAGCAACTCCAATGGGGCGAAGTGAGTGTCCAAAGTCAGATTTTGTTGAGTCTGCACCCGAGATGTAAGTCATTGTGACGAACATGTTTGAACAACATCCTCCACATATGGTCTGGCTTTAGAGGAGTCCGAATATTTGGCCCAGCTTTTGTGGGGGCCGGTTGGACATGTATTTTTATGTTCGAACATATGGGGGAAATATAAGATGTTCAAATCTTTTACTGAACCAGATGTATACAGATACGTTTTAGGGCAAATTTGACCATTTTGACCTATGTACGAAATCAATTCACGGAATGAACTGACCGTGAAACTATTTCACAGCCCTAACCTTTTTGTGTAGCGCCCGCCACGACGGCGCCACACCCTACTGTGCAGCGCCTAGCACGGGGGCGTTGCACACCAGTCCACCGTGGCAGCCCCTGGGCCCGCATCCAGCAGTGCAACGCCTCCGTGCTAGGCGCCACACATGTAATGTGCAGCGCCCAGCCCGTAGGCGCTGCACGGTGACTTAGATGCCAGCTGCCCGCTCCCCTCCCCCACCCCACCCATTCGTTCGGTTTTGAAGTAACAGAAGCAGCGGCGCGGCGGGTTCCTCCTCTCCCCCTCTCAATCCCCTCTCCCAAATCCTTCAGATCCGACGATTTGGTCCGTGCATTTCTTCACCAATCCATCTTAGAAGGTACTCTCTTCCGATCCCCTTCTTTCTATCCATAGAAAATATGATATTTTGAAGATTTGGGGAATCCTTGTTTGATTAGATTAGATTAGAATCTTGCATGTATTAGAACTTTGCATGTATTGATTTGTTTGATTGATTTGGGGAACCCTTGTTTGTTTGATTTGTGGAACCCTAGTTTAGTTTATGGAAGAGTTATTTTTATGAAGTAGGCATAGTTTATGGAAAAGTTATTTGTATGAAGTAGGCCTAGTTATTTGTGGAACCCTTTTTTATTAGTTATGTTTGATTTGATATGGTTGGATACATAGATTGATATGGTTGCATCTAGTAGGCCTACTTTAGTTTTTTTGTATTCAAAAGATAATCGTGTTGACAAGAAAGCTTTCTTGCAAATTGCTAGGATGGTTTGGCTTCTCAATGATCATTGGGATCTACAATACCGGTCGTACGCTATGTCGATGAAGCAGCAGGTAATAATGAAAGTTGCCGGTGTTATGAATTTCGTGCTTTTTTTTCAAACACATACCCCCCATATGTAATGATTTGTTTGTTTGCTTGTAGGAGCTTGCACCTCTGAAGCTTCGGGCTCACGGGGTCAACCTTGGGTGGATGCGCTATGATGAGCGGTACACGCCGTATGTTAGGGAGACAGGACTTCTCCCTTTCATTCAGTTGGTCAGCAGGTCGACGCCACCCAACAATGCTCCAGCACTCACCGCGCTTATTGATCATTGGAGGCCGGAGACACACACTTTCCATCTTCGGACCGGGGAGATGACCGTGATGCTCCAGGATATAGCTATGATCACCGGTCTTCCTATCGATGGGAATCCTCTATGTATGAGCACCGATTCTGATGGGTGGCGCGAGCAAATGCTTGCCCTTATCGGTATGGTTCCTCCGGAGCCGCGGGAACCAGAAGTAGAAGGCAAGAAGAAGGAAAGAGTGCAGCCGGTGCTACTTTCACGTGGATTGTATCGAACTTCAGTAATTGCCCTGAGGATGCTAATGAGGACACGGTGAAGACATATGCTCGTGTCTACATGTGGTGCGTGATATCTAGGAGTATGTTTGCTGACGGCACAGGCAAGAATGCTCCATGGATGTGGCTCAAGGCGTTGACCGTCTTCGATAGCAAATGGAGTTGGGGTTCGGCGACACTGGCTTACTTGTATAGACAGGTATGAAGTTGTTTATGTTTCAATTCATTGGTACATTATGAATGCGGTACATTATGAATGCGATCTTGCTGTTAATTCAACCATGTTCTCTTTTATGTGCAGTTGGACGAAGCCTGTTGTAGGCTATCTGGAGGTATTGGTGGTTGTTTGCTCGCACTTTCCATATGGAGCTGGGAGCGTTTGCCGGTTGGACGACCGAAGACCATGAAGTTCGAGGATTGGGACGAGAAAGACGACCCACTACGGCTCCCCACTTGGGCTTACAAGTGGGATGTGTTAAATGAGATGACGGATGATCCCTCGGTCATGTACAAGCTGTACAGGAGCGAGATGGACGCGATCATGCCTGAGCAGGTGAATTGACATTGCATAAGTTATTATCATGCTTCCATCGTAACTCGATATCAATTTTGCATTCTATCCAATTTTGTAGGTTGAATGGGAACCGTATGGAAAAGGAGAGAGTTTTGGGAACCCTATAGAGTTCAGGCTGAATCCGATGTGCACTAGGGATAGGGATCTCTGGCATATGCGGTGTCCACTCATATGCAACTGGGCGGTTGAGCTTCACCTGCCACATCGGCTGTATTGTCAGTTTGGTTTGTTCATGCCACACCCACCGGAGTTGGAGGACACGGATATAGTGCTACACGCGTAAGATATAATCAACCTTGAGCAATTAGCAGCTTCTCGGCGGTTTCGATGATGCTAATATTATGTTTCTAACTTGCAGGTTGGATAGGAAAAAGCAGCGGAAGATCAAGGATTGGGCCAAGCATCACAACAAGTATGTCATACAATGGGCGCTTGCTGTGGAGCAAGCTAGGGCTGGAAAACGAGCCAAGCTTCGTGAGCACTGCCCGATTGCGTTCAACAACTATCTCACATGGTTTCTAGGCGTCACCCGTGTGGAGGTATGCAAGCCGGCGTATGATGATAAGATTTTGGAAGAACCCCGTCTTTGATGAGGTAGCCCAGCACCAGTACAACACATTAGTCAGGAAAGGCAACTCAGTGATCCCTGCGGGGCCAATGATGAACTTTGTGGTATGTGCCTGTCGTGGGAAACGAGCACCTATGGGGTAGGGCCCCTTCTCGGTCCGGCAGGGAGCGGAGGGCGCACGAAGAGCAGATCGAGGCGAAGCACGCGAGGGATTTTACCCAGCTTCGGAGCTCTCCGGAGAGATAAAACTCCTACTGCTGCTTTGTGTTTGTATTGTCTTCTTGCTCCAGAGTGTGAGCGTTCTATGTTTTCGAAGGAGTCGAACCCCCTTCTACGTTGCGCATGGGCCTCCTTTTATAGGCTAAAGGGGTCACCGACAGGTGGCAACGCAGGCAAGGGTAAAAACGTAAAAAGAGGGGTTGGTACAACCGCTATCTACAGTGCCCCCTACCTAACTCTAACGGCAGGGGACAAGGGCATTTAATGCCCGTCCGGTCGCCCAAACAGTGCAGGAAACGACCATTAGGGGCGCCACCGATCGCCACGATGGCCTTCTCGTCATCTCCACTTGCCACCTCGCACCACTTGGCTGCACAGCCGCCCGCCACGTGCGCCAGGAACGATCTTGGGGCGACATGTCGTCGGATGCGCTAGAGCATGGGCGCAGGGTGGTGGCTTCGCCGCGGCAAGCGCCTTGCCGCGGTCGTTGTCTTGTTGCACCTGAAAGCTTGTCGCTCGCCGGGTCTTGCCGGGACGCGCGGCGCGTTGCGGCAAGTTCCTTGGTTGGCCTTCCCGGCAAGCTCCTCTTGCCGGGGCCTTGTCTTCATAGTCAAAACACTTTGTTCTTGAATGGCATCAATAGGAATAGCGGAGGATCTTGGCGGACGCCCGGCAAACCTTGCCGCGGGACGCTGCCACTGCCCGTGCACAAGTTCGTGATAATTGTCTTTATTCATGCTATAATTGTGTTATCCGGAAATCGTAATACATGTGTGAATAAGAGACACCAACATGTCCCTAGTGAGCCTCTAGTTTACTAGCTCGTTGATCAACAGATAGTCATGGTATCCTGACTATGGACATTGGATGTCATTGATAACGAGATCACATCATTGGGAGAATGATGTGATGGACAAGACCCAATCCTAAACATAGCACAAGATCGTATAGTTCGTTTGCTAGAGTTTTCCAATGTCAAGTATCTTTTCCTTAGACCATGAGATCGTGTAACTCCCGGATACCGTAGGAGTGCTTTGGGTATGCCAAACGTCACAACGTAACTGGGTGACTATAAAGGTAGACTACGGGTATCTCCGAAAGTGTCTGTTGGGTGACATGGATCAAGACTGGGATTTGTCACTCCGTATGACAGAGAGGTATCACTGGGCCCACTCGGTAATGCATCATCATAATGAGCTCAGAGTGACCAAGTGTCTGGTCACGGGATCATGCATTACGGTACGAGTAAAGTGACTTGCTGGTAACGAGATTGAACGAGGTATTGGGATACCGACGATCGAATCTCGGGCAAGTAACATATCGATAGACAAAGGGAATAGCGTACGGGATTGATTGAATCCTCGACATCGTGGTTCATCCGATGAGATCATCGTGGAGCATGTGGGAGCCAACATGGGTATCCAGATCCCGCTGTTGGTTATTGACCGGAGAGTCGTCTCGGTCATGTCTGCTTGTCTCCCGAACCCATAGGGTCTACACACTTAAGGTTCGGTGACGCTAGGGTTATGAAGATATGTATATGCAGAAACCCGAATGTTGTTCGGAGTCCCGGATGAGATCCCGGACGTCACAAGGAGTTCCGGAATGGTCCGGAGGTAAAGAATTATATATAGGAAGTGCTATTTCGGGCATCGGGACAAGTTTCGGGGTTATCGGTATTTTACCGGGACCACCGGAAGGGTCCCGGGGGTCCACCGGGTGGGGCCACCTGTCCCGGGGGGCCACATGGGCTGTAGGGGGTGCGCCTTGGCCTAGATGGGCCAAGGGCACCAGCCCCTATAGGCCCATGCGCCTAGGGTTTCCACCATGGAAGAGTCCATGTGGTGGAAGGCACCCCTAGGTGCCTTGGGGGGGAGGGAAACCTCCCCTTGGCCGCCGCCCCCCCTAGTAGATGCCATCTACTAGGGCCGGCGCCCCCCCC
>NC_057798.1:240679440-240689946 GCF_018294505.1 Triticum aestivum
GTCTCTCCCTCGTAGTCTCGGCGAAGCCCTGCTGCTGTGACGCCCTGCATCCACCACCACGCCGTCGTGCTGCTGGATCTTCATCAACCTCTCCTTCCCCCTTGCTGGATCAAGAAGGAGGAGACGTCTCCCGTCCCGTACGTGTGTTGAACGCGGAGGTGCCGTCCGTTCGGCGCTGGTCATCGGTGATTTGGATCACGTCGAGTACGACTACATCATCACCGTTCTTTTGAACGCTTCCGCTCACGATCTACAAAGGTATGTAGATGCATCTAATGACTCGTTGCTAGATGAACTCCTAGATGATCTTGGTGAAACGAGTAGGAAAATTTTTCTTTTCTGCAACGTTCCACAACAGTGGCATCATGAGCTAGGTCTATGCGTAGTTCTTCTTGCGCGAGTAGAACACAATTTGTTGTGGGCGTAGATTCGTCAACTTTCTTGCTGTTACTAGTCCTTTCTTGCTTCAGTGGTATTGTGGGATGAAGCGGCCCGGACCAACCTTACACGTACGCTTACGTGAGACCGGTTCCACCGACTAACATGCACTAGTTGCATAAGGTGGCTGGCGGGTGTCTGTCTCTCCCACTTTAGTTGGAGCGGAATCGATGAACAGGGTCCTTATGAACGGTAAATAGAAGTTGACAAATCACGTTGTGGCTTTAACGTAGGTAAGAAGACGTTCTTGCTAGAACCCTAATTCAGCCACGTAAAACTTGCAACAACAATTAGAGGACGTCTAACTTGTTTTTGCAGCAAGTGGTTTGTGATATGATATGGCCAAAGTTGTGATGAATGATGAATGATCTATATGTGATGTATGAGATGTTCATGCTATTGTAATAGGATTCACGACTTGCATGTCGATGAGTATGACAACCGGCAAGAGCCATAGGAGTTGTCTTTATTCTTTTAATGACCTGCGTGTCATCGAGAAACGCCATGTAAATTACTTTACTTTATTGCTAAACGTGTTAGCCATAGTAGTAGAAGTAATAGTTGGCGAGCAACTTCATGGAGACACGATGATGGAGATCATGATGATGGAGATCATGGTGTCAAGCCGGTGACAAGATGATCATGGAGCCCCAAGATGGAGATCAAAGGAGCTATGTGATATTGGCCATATCATGTCACGTTTATTATTTGATTGCATGTGATGTTTATCATGTTTTGCATCTTGTTTACTTAGAACGACGGTAGTAAATAAGATGATCTCTCACAATAAATTCAAGAAGTGTTCCCCCTAACTGTGCACCGTTGCGATAGTTCGCTGTTTCAAAACACCACGTGATGATCGGGTGTTTTATTCAGACGTTCACATACAACGGGTGTAAGACAGATTTACACATGCAAACACTTAGGTTGACTTGACGAGCCTAGCATGTACAGACATGGCCTCGGAACACAGAAGACCGAAAGGTCGAGCATGAGTCGTATAAAAGATACGATCAACATGAAGATGTTCACCGATGTTGACTAGTCCGTCTCACGTGATGATCGGACACGGTCTAGTTTAACTCGGATCATGTAATACTTAGATGACTAGAGGGATGTCTAATCTAAGTGGGAGTTCACTAATAATTTGATTAGTTGAACTTAATTATCATGAACTTAGTCTAAAATCTTTGCAATATGTCTTGTAGATCAAATGGCCAACGTAGTCCTCAACTTCAACGCGTTCCTAGAGAAAACTAAGCTGAAAGACGATGGCAGCAACTATACGGACTGGGTCCGGAACCTGAGGATCATCCTCATAGCTGCCAAGAAAGATTATGTCCTACAAGCACCGCTTGGTGACGCACCCGTTCTCCCTGCAGAACAAGATGTTATGAACGCTTGGCAGGCACGTTTCGATGACTACTCCCTCGTTCAGTGCGGCATGCTTTACAGTCTAGAGCCGGGGCTCCAAAAGCGTTTTGAGAGACATGGAGCATATGAGATGTTCGAAGAGCTGAAAATGGTTTTCCAAGCTCATGCCCGGGTCGAGAGATATGAAGTCTCCGACAAATTCTTCAGCTGTAAGATGGAGGAAAACAGTTCTGTCAGTGAGCACATACTCACTATGTCTGGGTTGCATAACCGCCTGACTCAGCTGGGAGTTAATCTCCCGGATGATGCGGTCATTGACAGAATCCTCCAGTCGCTTCCACCAAGCTACAAGAGCTTTGTGATGAACTTCAATATGCAGGGGATGGAAAAGACCATTCCCGAAGTATTTGCTATGCTGAAATCAGCAGAGGTAGAAGTCAGGAAGGAACATCAAGTGTTGATGGTCAATAAAACCACTAAGTTCAAGAAAGGCAAGGGTAAAAAGAACTTCAAGAAGGACGGCAAGGAGGTTGCCGCGCCCGGCAAGCAAGCTGCCGGGAAGAAGCCAAAGAATGGACCCAAGCCCGAGACTGAGTGCTTTTATTGCAAGGGAAGCGGTCACTGGAAGCGGAACTGCCCTAAGTACTTAGCGGATAAGAAGGCCGGCAAAACAAAAGGTATATGTGATATACATGTAATTGATGTGTACCTTACTAGTGCCCGTAGTGGCTCCTGGGTATTTGATACCGGTGCAGTTGCTCACATTTGTAACTCAAAGCAGGGGCTGCGGAATAAGCGGAAACTGGCAAAGGACGAGGTGACGATGCGCGTCGGGAATGGTTCCAAGGTCAATGTGATCACCGTCGGCATGCTACCTCTACATCTCCCTTCGGGATTAGTTTTAAACCTTAATAATTGTTATTTAGTGCCAGCTTTGAGCATGAACATTGTATCGGGATCTCGTTTAATTCGAGATGGCTACTCTTTTAAATCTGAGAATAATGGTTGTTCCATTTTTATGAGAGATATGTTTTATGGTCATGCTCCTATGGTGAATGGTTTATTCTTTATGAATCTCGAACGTGATGCTACACATGTTCATAATGTGAGTACCAAAAGAAGTAAGGTTGATAATGATAGTCCCACATACCTGTGGCACTGCCGCCTTGGTCACATAGGTGTCAAACGCATGAAGAAGCTCCATGCGGATGGACTTTTAGAGTCTCTTGATTATGAATCATTTGACACATGCGAACCATGCCTTATGGGTAAAATGACCAAGACTCCGTTCTCAGGAACAATGGAGCGAGCAACCGACTTATTGGAAATCATACATACTGATGTGTGCGGTCCGATGAGTGTTGAGGCTCGCGGTGGCTATCGTTATGTTCTCACCCTCACTGATGATTTAAGTAGGTATGGGTATATCTACTTAATGAAACACAAATCTGAAACCTTTGAAAAGTTCAAGGAATTTCAGAGTGAGGTTGAAAATCAATGTGACAGGAAAATCAAGTTTCTACGATCAGATCGTGGAGGAGAATACTTGAGTCACGAGTTTGGGGCACACTTAAGAAAATGTGGAATAGTTTCACAACTCACGCCGCCTGGAACACCTCAGCGTAATGGTGTGTCCGAACGTCGTAATCGCACTCTGTTAGATATGGTGCGATCTATGATGTCTCTTACCGATTTACCGCTTTCTTTTTGGGGCTATGCTTTAGAGACTACCGCATTCACTTTAAATAGGGCTCCGTCGAAATCCGTTGAGACGACACCGTATGAATTATGGTTTGGGAAGAAACCTAAGCTGTCGTTTCTAAAAGTTTGGGGATGCGATGCTTATGTCAAGAAACTTCAACCTGAAAAGCTCGAACCCAAATCGGAAAAATGTGTCTTCATAGGGTACCCAAAAGAAACTATTGGGTACACCTTCTACCTAAGATCCGAAGGCAAGATCTTTGTTGCCAAGAATGGGTCCTTTCTGGAGAAAGAGTTTCTCTCGAAAGAAGTAAGTGGGAGGAAAGTAGAGCTTGATGAAGTATTACCTCTTGAACCGGAAAATGGCGCAACTCAAGAAATTGTTCCTGAGGTGCCTGCACCGACTAGAGAGGAAGTTAATGATAATGATCAAGATACTTCTGATCAAGCCCCTACTGAAATTCGAAGGTCCACAAGGACACGTTCCGCGCCAGAGTGGTACGGCAACCCTGTCTTGGAAATCATGCTGTTAGACAACGGTGAACCTTCGAACTATGAAGAAGCGATGGCGGGCCTGGATTCCGACAAATGGCTGGAAGCCATGAAATCCGAGATAGGATCCATGTATGAAAACAAATTATGGACTTTGACTGACTTGCCCGTTGAGCGGGAAGCCATAGAAAATAAGTGGATCTTTAAGAGGAAGACAGACGCGGATGGTAATGTGACCATCTATAAAGCTCGGCTTGTCGCCAAGGGTTATCGACAAGTTCAAGGGGTTGACTACGATGAGACTTTCTCACCGGTAGCGAAGCTGAAGTCCGTCCGAATCATGTTAGCAATTGCCGCATTCTATGATTACGAAATATGGCAAATGGACGTCAAAACGGCATTCCTTAATGGTTTCCTTAAGGAAGAATTGTATATGATGCAGCCGGAAGGTTTTGTCGATCCTAAGAATGCTGACAAAGTGTGCAAGCTCCAACGCTCGATTTATGGGCTGGTGCAAGCATCTCGGAGTTGGAACATTTGCTTTGATGAGATGATCAAAGCGTTTGGGTTTACACAGACTTATGGAGAAGCCTGCGTTTACAAGAAAGTGAGTGGGAGCTCTGTACCATTTCTCATATTATATGTAGATGACATACTTTTGATGGGAAATGATATAGAACTCTTGGACAGCATCAAGGCCTACTTGAATAAAAGTTTTTCAATGAAGGACCTTGGAGAAGCTGCTTATATATTAGGCATCAAAATCTATAGAGATAGATCAAGACGCCTCATAGGTCTTTCACAAAGCACATACCTTGATAAGATATTGAAGAAGTTCAATATGGATCAATCCAAGAAGGGGTTCTTGCCTGTGTTACAAGGTATGAAATTGAGCTCAGCTCAATGTCCGACCACGACAGAAGATATAGAAGAGATGAGCGTCATCCCCTATGCCTCAGCCATAGGTTCTATTATGTATGCCATGCTGTGTACCAGACCTGATGGAAACCTTGCCGTAAGTTTGGTAGGAAGGTACCAAAGTAATCCCGGCAAGGAACACTGGACAGCGGTCAAGAATATCCTGAAGTACCTGAAAAGGACTAAGGAAATGTTTCTCGTTTATGGAGGTGACGAAGAGCTTGTCGTAAAGGGTTACGTCGACGCTAGCTTCGACACAGATCTGGATGACTCTAAGTCACAAACCGGATACGTGTATATTTTGAATGGTGGGGCAGTAAGCTGGTGCAGTTGCAAGCAAAGCGTCGTGGCGGGATCTACATGTGAAGCGGAGTACATGGCAGCCTCGGAGGCAGCACATGAAGCAATATGGGTGAAGGAGTTCATCACCGACCTAGGAGTCATACCCAATGCGTCGGGGCCGATCAAGCTCTTCTGTGACAACACTGGAGCTATTGCACTTGCCAAGGAGCCCAGGTTTCACAAGAAGACAAGGCACATCAAGCGTCGCTTCAACTCCATTCGTGAAAATGTTCAAGATGGAGACATAGAGATTTGTAAAGTACATACGGACCTGAATATAGCAGATCCGTTGACTAAACCTCTCCCTAGAGCAAAACATGATCAACACCCGAATTCCATGGGTGTTCGATTCATCACAATGTAACTAGATTATTGACTCTAGTGCAAGTGGGAGACTGTTGGAAATATGCCCTAGAGGCAATAATAAAAGCATTATTATTATATTTCCTTGTTCATGATAATTGTCTTTATTCATGCTATAATTGTGTTATCCGGAAATCGTAATACATGTGTGAATAACAGACATCAACATGTCCCTAGTGAGCCTCTAGTTGACTAGCTCGTTGATCAATAGATAGTCATGGTTTCCTGACTATGGACACTGGATGTCATTGATAACGAGATCACATCATTAGGAGAATGATGTGATGGACAAGACCCAATCCTAAACATAGCACAAGATCGTATAGTTCGTTTGCTAGAGTTTTCCAATGTCAAGTATCTTTTCCTTAGACCATGAGATCGTGTAACTCCCGGATACCGTAGGAGTGCTTTGGGTATGCCAAACGTCAAAACGTAACTGGGTGACTATAAAGGTAGACTACGGGTATCTCCGAAAGTGTCTGTTGGGTGACATGGATCAAGACTGGGATTTGTCACTCCGTATGACGGAGAGGTATCACTGGGCCCACTCGGTAATGCATCATCATAATGAGCTCAGAGTGACCAAGTGTCTGGTCACGGGATCATGCATTACGGTACGAGTAAAGTGACTTGCCGGTAACGAGATTGAACGAGGTATTGGGATACCGACGATCGAATCTCGGGCAAGTAACATATCGATAGACAAAGGGAATAGCGTACGGGGTTGATTGAATCCTCGACATCGTGGTTCATCCGATGAGATCATCGTGGAGCATGTGGGAGCCAACATGGGTATCCAGATCCCGCTGTTGGTTATTGACCGAAGAGTCGTCTCGGTCATGTCTGCTTGTTTCCCGAACCCGTAGGGTCTACACACTTAAGGTTCGGTTACGCTAGGGTTGTAGGGATATGTATATGCAGTAACCCGAATGTTGTTCGGAGTCCCGGATGAGATCCCGGACGGCACGAGGAGTTCCGGAATGGTCCGGAGGTAAAGATTTATATATGGGAAGTCCTGTTTCGGGCATCGGGACAAGTTTCGGGGTTATCGGTATTGTACCGGGACCACCGGAGGGGTCCCGGGGGCCCACCGGGTGGGGCCACCCATCCCCGGGGGCCACATGGGCTGTAGGGGGTGCGCCTTGGCCTGCTTGGGCCAAGGGCACCAGCCCCACATAGGCCCATGCGCCTAGGGTTCAAGGGGGCAAGAGTCCTAGGAGGGTAAGGCACCTCCTAGGTGCCTTGGGGGGGAGGGAAACCCCCCTTGGCCGCCGCACCCCCTAGGAGATTGGATCTCCTAGGGCCGGCCACCCCCCCTTGGCACCCCTATATATAGTGGGGGAGAGGAGGGACTTCATACCTTGAGTCCTTGGCCTTTGGTTGCCTCCTTCTCCCTCCCCAACACCTCATCCATCTCCTTATTGCTTAGCGAAGCTCTGCCGGAGTACTGCAGCTCCATCAACACCACGCCGTCGTGCTGCTGCTGGTGCCATCTCCCTCAACCTCTCCTCCCTCCCTTGCTGGATCAAGAAGGAGGAGACGTGGCTGTTCCGTACGTGTGTTGAACGCGGAGGTGCCGTCCGTTCGGTGCTAGGATCTCCGGTGATTCGAATCACGTCGTGTTCGACTACATCATCCCCGTTCTTTGAACGCTTCCGCTCGCGATCTACAAGGTACGTAGATGCATCCAATGACTCATTGCTAGATGAACTCCTAGATGATCTTGGTGAAACGAGTAGGAAATTTTTTGTTTTCTGCAACGTTACCCAACACCTGCACCGACTAAAGAGGAAGTTAATGATAATGATCAAGATACTTCTGATCAAGCTCCTACTGAAATTCGAAGGTCCACGAGGACACGTTCCGCACCAGAGTGGTACGGCAACCCTGTCTTGGAAATCATGTTGTTAGACAATGGTGAACCTTCGAACTATGAAGAAGCGATGGCGGGTCCGGATTCCGACAAATGGCTAGAAGCCATGAAATCCGAGATAGGATCCATGTATGAAAACGAAGTATGGACTTTGACTGACTTGCCCGTAGAACGGCGAGCCATAGAAAATAAATGGATCTTTAAGAAGAAGACAGACGCGGATGGTAATGTGACCATCTATAAAGCTCGGCTTGTCGCTAAGGGTTATCGACAAGTTCAAGGGATTGACTATGATGAGACTTTCTCACCGGTAGCGAAGCTGAAGTCCGTTCGAATCATGTTAGCAATTGCCTCATTTTATGATTATGAAATTTGGCAAATGGACGTCAAAACGGCATTCCTTAATGGTTTCCTTAAGGAAGAATTGTATATGATGCAGCCGGAAGGTTTTGTCGATCCTAAAAATGCTGACAAGGTGTGCAAGCTCCAACGCTCGATTTATGGGCTGGTGCAAGCATCTCGGAGTTGGAACATTCGTTTTGATGAGATGATCAAAGCGTTTGGGTTTACACAGACTTATGGAGAAGCCTGTGTTTACAAGAAAGTGAGTGGGAGCTCTATAGCATTTCTCATACTATATGTAGATGACATACTTTTGATGGGAAATGATATAGAACTTTTGGACAGCATTAAGGCCTACTTGAATAAGAGTTTTTCAATGAAGGACCTTGGAGAAGCTGCTTATATATTAGGCATCAAGATCTATAGGGATAGATCAAGACGCCTCATAGGTCTTTCACAAAGCACATATCTTGATAAGATTTTGAAGAAGTTCAAAATGGATCAGTCCAAGAAAGGATTCTTGCCTGTTTTGCAAGGTGTGAAATTGAGCTCAACTCAATGTCCGACCACGGCAGCAGAGATAGAAGAGATGAGTGTCATCCCCTATGCCTCAGCCATAGGTTCTATTATGTATGTCATGCTGTGTACCAGACCTGATGTAAACCTTGCCGTAAGTTTGGTAGGAAGGTACCAAAGTAATCCCGGCAAGGAACACTGGACAGCGGTCAAGAATATCCTGAAGTACCTGAAAAGGACTAAGGAAATGTTTCTCGTTTATGGAGGTGACGAAGAGCTCGTCGTAAAAGGTTACGTCGACGCTAGCTTCGACACAGATCTGGATGACTCTAAGTCACAAACCGGATACGTGTATATTTTGAATGGTGGGGCAGTAAGCTGGTGCAGTTGCAAGCAGAGCGTCGTGGCGGGATCTACATGTGAAGCGGAGTACATGGCAGCCTCGGAGGCAGCACATGAAGCAATTTGGGTGAAGGAGTTCATCACCGACCTAGGAGTCATACCCAATGCGTCGGGGCCGATCAAGCTCTTCTGTGACAACACTGGAGCTATTGCACTTGCCAAGGAGCCCAGGTTTCACAAGAAGACAAGGCACATCAAGCGTCGCTTCAACTCCATTCGTGAAAATGTTCAAGATGGAGACATAGAGATTTGTAAAGTACATACGGACCTGAATATAGCAGATCCGTTGACTAAACCTCTCCCTAGAGCAAAACATGATCAACACCAGAATTCCATGGGTGTTCGATTCATCACAATGTAACTAGATTATTGACTCTAGTGCAAGTGGGAGACTGTTGGAAATATGCCCTAGAGGCAATAATAAAAGCATTATTATTATATTTCCTTGTTCGTGATAATTGTCTTTATTCATGCTATAATTGTGTTATCCGGAAATCGTAATACATGTGTGAATAAGAGACACCAACATGTCCCTAGTGAGCCTCTAGTTGACTAGCTCGTTGATCAACAGATAGTCATGGTTTCCTGACTATGGACATTGGATGTCATTGATAACGAGATCACATCATTGGGAGAATGATGTGATGGACAAGACCCAATCCTAAACATAGCACAAGATCGTATAGTTCGTTTTCTAGAGTTTTCCAATGTCAAGTATCTTTTCCTTAGACCATGAGATCGTGTAACTCCCGGATACCGTAGGAGTGCTTTGGGTATGCCAAACGTCACAACGTAACTGGGTGACTATAAAGGTAGACTACGGGTATCTCCGAAAGTGTCTGTTGGGTGACATGGATCAAGACTGGGATTTGTCACTCCGTATGACGGAGAGGTATCACTGGGCCCACTCGGTAATGCATCATCATAATGAGCTCAGAGTGACCAAGTATCTGGTCACGGGATCATGCATTACGGTACGAGTAAAGTGACTTGCCGGTAACGAGATTGAACGAGGTATTGGGATACCGACGATCGAATCTCGGGCAAGTAACATATCGATAGACAAAGGGAATAGCGTACGGGATTGATTGAATCCTCGACATCGTGGTTCATCCGATGAGATCATCGTGGAGCATGTGGGAGCCAACATGGGTATCCAGATCCCGCTGTTGGTTATTGACCGGAGAGTCGTCTCGGTCATGTCTGCTTGTCTCCCGAACCCGTAGGGTCTACACACTTAAGGTTCGGTGACGCTAGGGTTATGAAGATATGTATATGCAGAAACCCGAATGTTGTTCGGAGTCCCGGATGAGATCCCGGACGTCACGAGGAGTTCCGGAATGGTCTGGAGGTAAAGAATTATATATAGGAAGTGCTATTTCGGGCATCGGGACAAGTTTCGGGGTTATCGGTATTGTATCGGGACCACCGGAAGGGTCCCGGGGGTCCACCGGGTGGGGCCACCTGTCCCGGGGGGCCACATGGGCTGTAGGGGGTGTGCCTTGGCCTAGATGGGCCAAGGGCACCAGCCCCTATAGGCCCATGCGCCTAGGGTTTCCACCATGGAAGAGTCCATGTGGTGGAAGGCACCCCTAGGTGCCTTGGGGGGGGAGGGAAACCTCCCCTTGGGCGGCGCCCCCCCTAGTAGATGCCATCTACTAGGGCCGGTGCCCCCCCATGGCACCCCTATATATAGTGGGGGGAAGAGGAGGGATTTTACACCAGCCCCTGGCGCCTCCACCTCC
>NC_057798.1:240690257-240691186 GCF_018294505.1 Triticum aestivum
GTCTCTCCCTCGTAGTCTCGGCGAAGCCCTGCTGCTGTGACGCCCTGCATCCACCACCACGCCGTCGTGCTGCTGGATCTTCATCAACCTCTCCTTCCCCCTTGCTGGATCAAGAAGGAGGAGACGTCTCCCGTCCCGTACGTGTGTTGAACGCGGAGGTGCCGTCCGTTCGGCGCTGGTCATCGGTGATTTGGATCACGTCGAGTACGACTACATCATCACCGTTCTTTTGAACGCTTCCGCTCACGATCTACAAAGGTATGTAGATGCATCTAATGACTCATTGCTAGATGAACTCCTAGATGATCTTGGTGAAACGAGTAGGAAAATTTTTGTTTTCTGCAACGTTCCCCAACACTTGTCTTCATAGTCAAAACACTTTGTTCTTGAATGGCATCAATAGGAATAGCGGAGGATCTTGGCGGACGCCCGGCAAACCTTGCCGCGGGACGCTGCCACTGCCCGTGCACAAGTTCGGGATACTAAGGTACCCCTACTTTAGTACACCGACAGGAGCCCCCGGGCCTGGGCCACACACGGTGCCGAGCGCTGTTGGGCCAGGCCCAAAACAGGGCACGGGCACACGCGGCCTGAGTCCACACCAAATCTAACTCCGTATCCACCGCGCCCTCCCATAACGGCACGCGTCAAACGCGGCGTCGTGGGAGAGATCGTGGGCAATTCTTAAATCAAGAAAGGCGTAACGTTCGCCTCTCCTCTTCATAAGCAGAGGAAACAGGGGCCGTTCCCCCACCTTCGCCACTTGCGGTTTCTTCCTCAGAAAGCTCCGCCGCTCCCCTCCGCTTCCCAAGCCGAAAGAGAGCAGCGCTCCGCCGCCCGTCGCCGCCGTCGCCACCAACGCCTCCGCGCTCCCCCACCACCTCCGCCATGGCTCCGAAGACCGGGAAGAGTGCGAAGTCGACCGAGGC
>NC_057798.1:240691426-240704281 GCF_018294505.1 Triticum aestivum
AAGGCGCTGTGGGAGGAGTTCTATCTCTTCTGGTCGACGGAGACGCGGGCGCATCCGCGCACGCCGGTGCTCTCCGCCGAAGCTTCTACTTCGAAGCGGTGCCCAAAAGGGTATCATTTCTTCCCAGTGTTCTTCTACTGCGGGCTCTGCCCGCCCTTTTCCGATTTCTTCTGCGACGTCATGAATACATACGGGCTCCATCTCCTTGACTTCACCCCCAACGCCGTTCTGACAATGGCGGTTTTCGCGCATCTTTGCGAGAACTTCGTCGGAATCCACCCCAACGTTGCCCTTTTCCGCCATTATTTCATTCCTCGGGTCGAGAAAGGAGAGCCCTTGTCTGGCGGGGTCTCCTGGATCTCAAGGGTCGGCAAGAAGGAGGTGTATCTGGAGGGGGAGCTCCGCAGCAAATGGGACGAGTGGAGGGATGAATGGTGTTGGATTGTTGACGCAGATCCGCAGCCATTCACCAATTTGCGCCAAACCCGAGTGGTGCGCGGCGGCGACTGGAGCGCTCTGGCGGCGGACGATGCTAAGTTGTAGATCGCCACCACTCGGATTCTGCGACTCAGGCTTGCCGGGCTCACCGTAGGGGCCATTGGCGCGGACTTTCTTCGTCGCCGCATCGCCCCTCTGCAGGAGAGGGGGAGGCCCGCCTGGCTGTTCGGGGGCCCGGCAGATATCATGAGGCTGCGCCCAGGCCTCAATTTTAACTTCACTGTTCTGGAGTTGGATGGGATGCTCAAGGAGCTGTTCAAACACGACGCCAACCATCCAGAATGGTTCAGGCTGCCGCAGGGCGTCATCCCGCTGTGCAACAACTCCCAGCTTGATCGTATCCGTGCAATGATGCTGGAGTGCGACTCGCACGGGATTATTCCAACTTGGAAGGAGCCCGCCGACGACGTCGTGCGGCAATTCTTCGACAGCTTGGTGGAGGTAGCAGTCCATGCCGACGAGCAGAGGCTCCTCACCCGCGACACCACCGACGACGAGATACGGTACATCGCCACCAGGGCCAAAGAGGCGGCGGCAGCCGCCGCGGGCGAGTTTGGGTTTACTTTGGAGGAGGCAGAGGCAGCCGAGGCGGCAAGCCTTGCCGACCGAGAAGATCTTGGCGGGGAGATCGTTGGCGAGGGGGAGCCCGAAGCCGAGGCGAGCGAGCCTGCCGCGGGCGCAAGTGGCCAGCCATCTTCGAGCAGCTTGCCGCAGGCGGAGCCCCCAGCGCAACCAAGAAGGTGCCTCCGTAGGACTGGAGACACAACAGGGCGGCAGGCAGGCCAACAGCCGCAGCGCCGCGGGACACGCTCCACCGCGGCAAGTACCGTTGCCGCGGGAGCATCTCATGCCACGCCATCAACTGGGGCGGGGTCTTCTCGAGCCGCCACGCCTGATCCTGCCGCAGCTCCCGGTAAACGTCCAAGGGAGCCTACTCCTCCGCCTCACCGCGCAGAAAGGGTACCAGACTTCGACCTCTCCGTGCTGAGCTCCGACGAGGAGGAAGAAGAGGAGGAGGAGTAAGGCTTTATCCTTGTTGTACTTGTATTTCTTCGATTTTTGTTGTTTCTTGTCTTGCATCTGATCTGCTTCCCTCGGAACCTCGTTCCATTTCAGGACTCTGGCCCGAGAGAGTGGCGAAGAGGGCCAAGGTCCCCGTGGTTGTCATCGAGGACGATCCTGCTGCGATGGCAGAGGACACGTCCGAGACCACCTTGACGGACCCGATACCCTCTCCTCGAAGCAGCCCCCAGCGTAAGTATTTGTTCACTTCCTGTTGTGGGGCATGCATGAGTGCTCTTTTCTTTGCTGATATCTTGATTGTTGACTTGCTTGTGTAGGAGCAGAGCAGGCCCATCAGGAGCAACCAGAAGCCGCTCCAGAGGTGTTGTCTGCTTCGACTACGCCGCCAAGGGGCGATTCTCCGACAAGGGAGCGCTCTCCGGCAAGGGAGAGGTCCCCGGCAAGGGACGGAACCAGTGAGCCTTCGGTGGTGGAGCCCATGGTCACAGAGCCCAGCACAGGTAACCCTCCTTGTCGGAAATTTTCCCTTGGGTTCTTCTTTTTTGGATATTTGCTTGACTTTTTCTCCCCCTTTTCCTGCCTTCAGATCCTCTCTCCGCGGAGCCAATGGAGACCGAGGCCACCGGCGAGGAGAACGTGCGCGGTGATACTGGTGATGCCGCTGCTACTGAAGAGGAGGCCGGCGCTGATGACCCCGCCGACGAAGAGGCTGCCAAGGCTGCTGGCGCAGGAGCTGGCGAGGAGTTCGGCGATCGCACTGATGACCCGGGGGGCACAGGAGCGCAAGGCGCTACACCGACCGCCGACCCCTCCGCCGCTGATGCAGCACCGGACCCCAAGGAGCCATAGCCCGACGCCTATTTGAAGGTTGGCAAGGGTGTCTTCATCAGGCTTCCCTGGGCGTCGAGCTCCAGGGCGCCGGTCGAGGGAGAGGAATTTGACGGGGAAGTGCTCGCCTCTGCTGGGCTGGCAGTGGTTGACGCGCCAAGCAGCAGCAGCGGCGAGTCCGAGGAGGAGCAGTTGCTCCGGAAGTTGGTGATGCTTTACCGTGCCCGGCAAGCGAAACTGGAGTCCCGAGAAGCGCTTGTCGCGCAGGCGGGAGTTGACATAGAGAAGCATGCGGAGGAGCTCCAGAGCCGCAACCAAGAGGCCCTCCGGTCTATTGCTGAGGAGAGGGCGCAGGTTGTCGAGGCGAAGAAGGCGTTCATCCTTGAAAAGGCTGAAGCCGAGGAGCAGCAGAGGCTCGCCGCCGAGGAGCTGTCCAGGCGGGAAGGTGAGCTGACACAGAAAAAGGTTAACCTGGACAGCCACGAGGAGGAGCTCGCCGCACGGGAGCAATCACTTGGCGGGGCACTCAAGGAGGCGAAGGATGCTGCCGCAGCTGCTGAGGCCACCAAGAAGGAATTGGAAGTGAAGGTGACGCAGCTGGAGGCTGACATGAAAGGGAAGAATGAGAAGCTTGCCGCACTCCAGCGCGAACGCGAGAAGGATGCCCTTGCTCATGGCGATCTGCAAGTTCAACTCGCCAATAAGACCAAGGAACTGAACGCCGCCAAGGACTCAAATGCTGATCTGGAGCTGAAGTTGGCCACACTGACGGAGACGCTGGACGGCGCCAAGAGGCGAGAGGATGACTTGAAGAAAGAGATCAAGGGCAACGAGGAGCTGCTAATGAGGGCCGCCGAGACTCAAAACACCTTCAGGGCTACGGTGGAGCTCTGGACGGAGGGCCTCGTCAACATTGCTGCAACCATCGACGAGGAACTGGCGCAACTGGACTCGGCGGGCTTCGGGTACTCCACTGACGAGAACCTCCAGCCCAGCGCCAAGCTTACTCTGTTCTTCAAAGGCGTGGTGACGGCTCTCCAGCAACTCCGGGAAAGGATCCCAAAGCAACTGGCTGACGAGTCGCGCGCCATCTGTGCCAGAGTCTTGGAGAAGGTGTTGGTGAAGGTGCTCTTCTGCAATCCGAACCTCAACCTCACCAACGTTCTCAAGAAGCTGCCGGCGGGTGCTAATCTTGCAGAGCTCAAAGCCCTTGTCGCACCCATTGTGGACAAGGTGAATGAAGTCAGAAGGGTCGACGGCGAGCGTGTAGATTAGGCCGCCCTTTTCCTCCTTTTTCTTGCCGCTGCTAGACATGTCACAGGAACAATCCATTAGAGCGCGGCAAGTTATTTATTGTAATATAACTTTATTATGGGTAGTATTTGCTATGTTATTTCCTTTACTTGATTCCCTCCTTTGTATGTTTTTACCATACGCTTTTAGGGGACTTGCCGGCGCAGGCACCCTTGCCGCGAGCGCTGAGTGCGGAACATCAGCAGCCTGCTGGCGGTGTTGCCTCCAGCAAGAAACCTTGTCGGAACTAGTCGCAGCACACTTACATTGTTGAGCGGACTCGAAACAAAGTAAGGGCGCAACCAGCCACGAGTCGGTTCCTCCGCTCACAGGTTTTTCATACAAAGCACGGTCGTTCAAGGAAGATAACTTAAAGATTTAAAACTGATTGTGCTCAAGCTTTGGCAACTTAGCTTTTCTGTCGTCTGCGTCCCGGCAAGGCTATACTTGTTTGAACGACGCCTGGTCCACACCATTATCCTCTCCTCCCCCCCCCCCCGGTGAACTTGTGGGCAAAGGAACCTTCTTTTTGAGAAAAAGACAGAAGAGAAAATAAAGGTATGGAGCCTTAAGGCTCGTTATTGCTTACCAGGGGCAAGTGCTGCACAAAGTGTCAGATAATACATGCGAAAAAAAGAAAAAGGCATGAAATTTTGACAAGATGTGCGGAGCATATGATCTTTATTTATGCATGGGATCTGCGCCCGGCTTTGTACAAAGGGTTACATGCAACAGCGGCAAGGCTTGTACAAAAGGTGGTTGTCGGAATGGCAGATTCCGGCAACCGCGCCTTAGGGGTAAAACTTACGAAGATGCTCTATGTTCCAGGAGTTGCTCACCGGAAAGCCATCTTCGGTCTCAAGGCAGACAGCACCGGGCCTAGTGACTCGCTTTACCCGATAAGGGCCTTCCCACTTCGGTGTCAACTTGTTGGAATTCTTGGCGGATTGAACGCGCCGAAGAACAAGGTCGCCTTCCTCGAAACTTCTGGCATTGACTTTGCGGCTATGGTAGCGGCGCAAAGCTTGCTGGTAGCGAGCAGCTCGTACAGCAGCCTGAAGACGATCCTCCTCGAGGAGCAGCGCGTCATCTTGCCGCAGCTGCTCTTGCTCAAGCTCATCATAAGCGAGCACTCGAGGCGATCCGTATACGAGTTCCGTGGGGAGAACTGCCTCTGCTCCATAGACAAGAGCAAAAGGTGTCTGGCCAGTGGCTCGATTTGGCGTCGTCCTGATCGACCAAAGAACCACTGGCAGCTCCTCGATCCAGTTTCTTCCGCACTTGTGCAGCCTGTCGAAAGTCCTGGTCTTGAGCCTGCGCAGCACTTCAGCGTTCGCCCTCTCCGCTTGACCGTTGCTTCTCGGGTGAGCAACAGAAGCGAAGCAGATCTTGGCGCCAAGATCTTGGACGTACTGCATGAAGGTGCGGCTCGTGAATTGTGTGCCATTGTCGGTGATGATCCTGTTAGGGACTCCGAAACGGCAAACAATTGACCTGAAGAACTTGACTGCTGACTGTGCTGTCACCTTCCTCACTGCTTCCACCTCCGGCCACTTCGTGAACTTGTCGATTGCCACGTACAAGTACTCGAAGCCCCCGATAGCTCGGGGAAAAGGGCCGAGGATGTCGAGCCCCCAGACCGAAAATGGCCAGGATAAAGGGATTGTTTGGAGAGCTTGAGCTGGTTGATGTATCTGCTTGGAGTGGAACTGGCACGCTTCACACTTGGTTACTTGTGCAGTTGCATCCTGGAGGGCTGTTGGCCAAAAGAAACCTTGCCAGAAGGCTTTGCCGGCAAGCGCTATTGCGCCAATGTGATGACCACATATGCCTCCATGTATCTCCGCCAACAGCTCATGTCCTTCTTCCCGGGAAATGCACTTCAATTTCACTCCGTTGAATCTTCTTCTGTACAGTATGTCATCGACAAACTGGTACATACTTGATTGCCGGGCTACTCTCTCCGCTTCTTCTTGCTCTTCAGGAAGTTCTCCTTTTTGAAGGAAATGGACGATCTGCTGTGCCCATGCCGGAGCTTGTGGCTCGACGACAAGGACTAAAGGCGCAAATGCTGCTGCGGGAACATCTGCTTCCACGGCAAGAATCTGCGGCTCGGCCGGAGCGTGATGTTCCCCGGCAAGATTGCCGGAGCAAAACTTGTCGGGGGCGTCTGCTTCAACGAAACAAACCCTAGGGCTTGTCGGAGCAGACTGCCCCTCAGCACACTTTGTGTTGATCCGGGGAACCTTCTTGGCAGCGGCTTCGGGAAGCTCTGCCGGAAAGTAGCCACCGGAAATCAACTTCCTTTTCTTGCTCTGTCCAGTTGATGGTGTTACAGATGGTTGAGTCAGCTTGAGCAGAAAGATCCCTGGTTCCATAGGCAACTTGAGTGCGGCGCATTTTGACAGGCCATCTGCAATGTCGTTCTGAGCTCTCGAAACATGTTCCATCTGCAGGCCGTCAAAATGCTCTTCCAACTTCCTCACTTCATCAATGTAGGCCTCCATCAACGGACTCTGATAATCTTTGTTCACTTGGCGGACGACAAGCTGCGAGTCACCCCTGACAATGAGCTTCTTGATCCCAAGGTCTGCCGCAATCCTGAGTCCGGCAAGCAAGCCTTCATACTCTGCAGTATTGTTTGTTGCTTGCTCCTTGGGAAAGTGCATCTGGACCACGTACTTGAGGTGCTCTCCGGTGGGTGCGACAAGTAACACACCCGCACCGGCGCCTTGCAGCGAGAAGGCACCGTCAAAGTACATGATCCATTCTTTGTTTGCCTCCTTGACGGGGATGCTCGTCTCTGGATTTTCTTCATCAGGTGTCGGCGTCCACTCTGCTATGAATTCTGCCAATGCTCGGCTTTGGATAGTTGAAGTACTCTCAAACTTGAGGCCAAAGCTCGACAGTTCCAGTGCCCACTCGACAATCCTGCCTGTTGCTTCTGGATTCTGCAATATCCTCTTCAACGGAAAGCGAGTGACAACTGTGATCTCATGTGCTTGAAAGTAGTGGCGCAGCTTCCTCGAGGCCATGAGAAGGTCGAAAAGCAACTTTTGCACTCCAGAGTACCTTGACCTAGCCCCCTGTAGAAGGGAACTGACAAAATAAACTGGGCGCTGCACCATCTTCTTTTGTCTCTCTTCCTGTGGCTGCACAGATCCATCCTTGTCGGGACCAGAGCTTGTCGGGGAAGCCCCCTGCTTGTCGCTGGATTCGCTTGCCGTGGTCGCTGGCTCATCATCCGCCTCCCTCTCTGCTACTAACGCAGCACTAACCACTTGATTGGTTGCTGCTAGATACAGCAGCAACTTCTCTTGTGGCCTAGGTGCGACAAGTATTGGAGTGGAGGACAGGTATCTCTTCAAGTCCTATAGCACAGCCTCCGCTTCCGGAGTCCATTTCATTGGACCTGCCTTTTTCAAAATTTTGAAAAATGGCACGGCGCGCTCAGCAGACTTAGAGATGAACCTACTGAGAGCAGCAATGTAGCCGGCAAGTCTTCGCACATCCTTGACGCGCTTCGGTGCTTTGATCTGCTCAATGGCCTTGATCTTGTCGGGATTGGCTTCAATCCCTCTCTGGGATACAAAGAACCCGAGAAGCTTGCCGGAAGGAACTCCAAACACGCACTTCTTGGGGTTCAACTTGAGATTGATCTTGCGCAGATTTGCAAAAGTCTCATCCAAATCCTGGATCAAAGTTGCTCTGTCTTTGCTCTTGACCACTATGTCATCCATGTAAGCTTCTACATTTCTGTGCAGCTGTGGCTCAAAAGCATGATTAACTACTCTTGCAAACGTTGAACCAGCATTCTTTAATCCGAAAGGCATCCATACGAAGCAGTACGTGCCACATGGAGTAATGAATGCGGTCTTCTCTTCATCCTCTTCTGCCATGAAGATCTGATGATATCCTGAGTATGCATCAAGAAATGAAAGCAGATCACATCCTGCCGTGGAGTCGACAATCTGGTCAATGCGCGGCAAGGGAAATGGATCTTTGGGACAAGCTTTATTAACATCGGTGAAGTCAATACAAAGCCTCCACTTCCCGTTCGCCTTGCGCACGACTACAGGATTGGCTAACCATGTTGGATGGACTCCTCGGACAAGGCCTGTTGCTTCCAACTTCTTGATCTCTTCTGCAATGAACTCTTGACGTTCCACCGCTTGCTTCCTAACTCTCTGCTTGACGGGCCGCGCATGAGGGTAGACGGCGAGGTGGTGCTCAATCACTTTCCTGGGAACACCGGGGATGTCAGACGGTTGCCATGCAAACACGTCGACATTCGCCCGCAGGAAAGCAACGAGCGCGCTTTCCTATTTAGGGTCAAGCGTGGCACTGATGGTGAAGGTACCACCAGTGCCGTCCTCCTTGGCGGCCACTTTCTTGGTCTCTGGAGAAGCTGTCTTTGCCTTCTTGCACTTGCCGGTGGAGCTCGATGGTGCGTCCTCGACGGTAGCGCAGCACTCCGAAGAGGTGCGCTTGCCGGAGTAGGCATCAGAGCTACTCTTGCCGGACTTAGTCTTCTTCTTCCCCCCAGGAGCTTCAGCGGCAAGTGGTTTGCGTTCTGCCGCGGCTGCTGCTTCCCGGTAGATCTTGTCGGTACAGATAAGTGCATCTTTCTTGTCGCTGGAGACAGAAATGACACTTATCGGACCGGGCATCTTGAGCACATTGTAGGCGTAGTGAGAGGCTGCCATGAACTTGGCAAGCGCTGGACGGCCAAGTATCCCATTGTAGGGCAATGGAAAATCAGCGACGTCAAAGGTGACTCTCTCTGTCCTGAAGTTCAGCTCGCTGCCAAACGTCACTGGCAGTGTGATCTTCCCCTTCGGCTTGCTCCTTCCCGGGTTAATTCCTTGAAAGGTACCAGTCTCTTCGAGCTCGCTGTCGGGGATCTGGAGCTTCTTGAGCACCACGGAGGAGATCAGATTCAAGCCGGCCCCGCCGTCAACCAGCATCTTTGTGACCTTGAGGTTGCGGATGGTTGGCGAAACCAACATCGGCAAGCACCCGACCGCAGTTATGCGATCAGGGTGATCCTCAACATCAAAGATGATGGGCGTGCTGGACCACTTCAGGGGCTTGTGCGACTCAACGGACGGTTCTACTGCATTTACTTCCCGCACCCACTGCTTGAGCTGGCGGTGCGAGGTATGCAGAGAAGCACCGCCATCGACGCACAAAACCTCTGTTGCCTTCTGAAACTCCTGCTCGTCGGTCTCATCCTCATCCATCTCACCATCTTCGTCTTCGTCTTCGTCCTTGTCGCGGCCGCGGGGAGGTCTGTCTCCTTGCCGCTGCTTAGCCTTGCCGCGGCGCCCTCCCCGGGCGGGACGCTTCTTGCCGGATCCTCCACCACCTTCTTGGGCTTTCTCCTTGTCGCGGCGCTCGTATTCAGCTTTCTGCAGCTCTACGAGCTGCTCAAACTTCTTGCAAGCCTGGAGATCATGGCCCTTGGTGCGGTGGATCTTGCAGTACTGCTGGCCGGAGCCGTCCTGCTTGTCGGCGGCCACCACAGCCTTGCCGGAGTCACCAGCTTTGGCCTTCTCGGCGCCACCTCCGTTGCCGGACTGCTCGACAACTAGCACATCCTTAGCTTTCCTCTTTCTGTTATTCCGCCTTCGGTTCTTCTTTGCTGGGGCGGCTTCCTCGCTGTCAGATCCTTCTGCTCCTGCGTTCTCTCCGGGGAGTTTCCTCCCCTCCTCAGCATGTGCACATTTGTCGGCCAGGGCATATAGCTCGCTGACGTCTTTAATCTTGCACATCGCCATCTCCTCCCTCATCCTACGGTTTCGCACGTTCTGATGGAACGCGCTGATGACCGCGGCAGGGTGGACATCTGGGATGTTGTGCTGCACTTGGCTGAATCTCTGTATATACTTGCGCAGGGGTTCTCCTTCCTTCTGGGCGAGCAGATGAAGGTCGCTCTCCTGGCCATGAGGCTTGTGGCCGCCTGTGAAGGCGTCGACAAACTGATGGCACAGGTCCGCCCACGAAGAGATGGAGTTGTCCGGCAAGTGCATGAGCCAAGATCTGACGTTGGGCTTGAGCACCAGTGGGAAGTAGTTGGCGAGGATCTTCTCGTTGCGTCCCCTGGCAGCCTGCACCGCGATGGTGTAGACGCTGAGGAACTCCGACGGATGTATCCTGCCATCGTACTTCTCGGGTACGTCTGGTTTGAAGTTCTTGGTACTGGGCCACAGGACCTGCCGCAGCTCACGAGTGAACGCAGGGCAACCTACCGCGTACGGCAAGTCGCCTGGTTCCCCTGGCGCATGCATATCAACAGTGGGTCCAGCGCGCTGGTCTGACTGACGCCGCGCTTCTCTTCGGCGCTCGATGCGAGTACGAGTGTCTTCTTGTTGTCGTTCTTGGAGAACTTGGCGCTGATCGCGACGAGCTCGTGGGTCCGACGACGCGGTGGAGTTGGTGTCGAGGTTAGCTTGGCGAGTCGGCGATCTTGGCCTTTGGGGCGGGGAGTGCACGGTGGTGGCACCCTCACCGATCTTGTCACCGCCGGCTTGCGCCTGGGCGTCTTGCCGCGGCTTCGACGTGCTTGGTTGTTGGGGCTTGTCGCCGTTGGCGAAGCCGACGAGGCTCTGGATGGTGATCCTCCAGTCGTCGATCTTATCCGGGGCTGGAGGGTAGTCTAGTAGCAGTTGGGCTCGGGCCAACGCTTCTTCTGGGGTTTTCGGCGGCGGGGGTGAACGACGCGAGGAGCGAGATGTGCTCAAACTTCTAACAGTGTTAGAAGGAGCAACATCTCGTCCAGGCGACCGTGCCGCGCTCGCGCCTACATGTTGTCGTGCATGTTGGCCTTGAGCGTCCCGCGATCTGCCAGCTTGGCCTTGTTCTAACGCGAGCACGGTGCTAGGAGCACCATGGCATTGTCGATCCCGTGCCTCCTGAGAGGGACGCGGTGCATGCACAGACGCCGAGGTTTGCGGGGCCTTGTCCTTAGATCTGGTGACGATGTGAGTCCCCCCGTCGGCGCCCGTTCCTCCGCCGGCGTCTAACCCACCGCCCGTTTGCTCCGGCGGCGGTGGGATCGACGTGGACGGAGCGGACACCTCCGAAGCCTTCCTCTTCGGTGGCATGTCGATGAAGATGTTGATGTAGCGCGCGCGAAGACCGGATCAGGTTCGCACAACCTCGACGCCCCCTACCTGGCGCGCCATAGATGTCGTGGGAAACGAGCACCTATGGGGCAGGGCCCCTTCTCGGTCCGGCAGGGAGCGGAGGGCGCACGAAGGGCAGATCAAGGCGAAGCACGCGAGGGATTTTACCCAGCTTCGGAGCTCTCCGGAGAGATAAAACTCCTACTGCTGCTTTGTGTTTGTATTGTCTTCTTGCTCTAGAGTGTGAGCGTTCTATGTTTTCGAAGGAGTCGAACCCCCTTCTACGTTGCGCATGGGCCTCCTTTTATATGCTAAAGGGGTCACCGACAGGTGGCAACGCAGGCAAGGGTAAAAACGTAAAAAGAGGGGTTGGTACAACCGCTATCTACAGTGCCCCCTACCTAACTCTGACGGCAGGGGACAAGGGCATTTAATGCCCGTCCGGTCGCCCAAACAGTGCAGGAAACGACCGTTAGGGGCGCCACCGATCGCCACGATGGCCTTCTCGTCATCTCCACTTGCCACCTCGCACCGCTTGGCTGCACAGTCACCCGCCACGTGCGCCAGGAACGATCTTGGGGCGACACGTCGTCGGATGTGCTGGAGCGTGGGCGCAGGGTGGTGGCTTCGCCGCGGCAAGCGCCTTGTCGCGGTCGTTGTCTTGTTGCACCCGAAAGCTTGTCGCTCGCCGGGTCTTGCCGGGACGCGCGGCGCGTCGCGGCAAGTTCCTTGGTTGGCCTTCCCGGCAAGCTCCTCTTGCCGGGGCCTTGTCTTCATAGTCAAAACACTTTGTTCTTGAATGGCATCAATAGGAATAGCGGAGGATCTTGGCGGACGCCCGGCAAACCTTGTCGCGGGACGCTGCCACTGCCCGTGCACAAGTTCGGGATACTAAGGTACCCCTACTTTAGTACACCGACAGTGCCCTTTTTGCTTTTCAATTCGCAATATTCACATCTTCACTTGCCTAACACGTTAATACCGTTTCTGTTCATAGCGTGCCTAGATCAAGAAAGCAGCTGATGAGACCGACGCTATTCTGGAAACAACCCCGGCTGGCAAAAGCGATGGGGAAGGTGCACTTCGAGCATTCATTAAGGTTCACATCTCCTTCAAACTAGCACTTAACATGTGTTGCTACGTTCGATGTCTCATTCACTTGTTCATGTTGCAGCGCCAGGGCCAAAAGTTAAGGCGGCTGTCAAACCTTTTCGGTTGTCGTGACACCGAGTATGTATCACCAGAACGTTCTAGGTCGGCGACACCATCAGATCCAACTTCTGGCCATGCTAATCCTTTGGACGATGAGGATGTGGGTGTGGTCACCCAAGATGTGGGTGTGCTCACCCAAGAGGTATGGCATGAGGTTATATATCCAATTGTTGATGCATTGCTAACTATATTCTCACACACGGTCTTTCCATATCTTTTGTGATGCATAGGTTCCTGATGATATGACCTTGGGGACCTACAAGGTTCGGTCTGCATACGAGTTAAAGCCTAGGAAGGGAATCAAGAAATACACACCTGAGGACTTCACCCAAAGAGTCAAAAGGACGGTCGGCACCTCGCGGATGGCGGCTTTGGACGACTATTTGGATGACGATGTGGATGACGTGGAGGAACCGGAGCCAGAGCCGGAGCGGGTTCGTCTTCCTAGGAAGGTGAAGAAGATACCCTCCAAGAGAGGGGGAGGAGCCAGCAAGCGCGGAAGGAACTAGTCGTCGTTCTCTTTTAGGTATGGTAGTAATGGTAGCTATGTTGGTGGTAATGTCGAACTTGTCGTGATGGTCATTCTATGTGTTGAACTCTATGTTGGTGGTAATGTCGAACTTGTCGTGATGGTCACTCTATGTGTTGAACTCTATGTTGGTGGTAATGTCGAACTTGTCGTGATGGTCACTCTATGTGTTGAACTCTATGTTGGTGGTAATGTTTAACTTAAACTCTTAGTAATGCTTATTCTGTGATGCAACTATCTGTGATGCAAAACTGGAGCAACAAGGAACAACAGAACGAAGGAAAAGTTACAGACCTGTGTGGCGCCTCCAGGCTAGGCGTCACACATGTCTGTTAGCTATCCAGA
>NC_057798.1:240704367-240704767 GCF_018294505.1 Triticum aestivum
TCCAATTGTTGATGCATTTGCTAACTATATTCTCACAAACGGTCTTTCCATATCTTTTGTGGATGCATAGGTTTCTGATGATATGACCTTGGGGACCTACAAGGTTCGGTCTGCATACGAGTTAAAGCCTAGGAAGGGAAGCAACAAGGAGCAACAGAATGAAGGAAAAGTTACAGACATGTGTGGCGCCTAGCCCGGAGGCATCACACTCCATGGTGCAGCGCCTGCAGGCCAGGCGCTGCACTATGGAGTGTGGCGCCTCCAGGCTAGGCGTCACACATGTCTGTTAGCTATCCAGAGAGCAACAGAAGGTAGGCCTCCAGTTTTGGCCAAAAAATTCGCTAAGTTTTTGTGCAGCGCCTAGCCAGGAGGCGTCACACTCCACAGTGCAGCGCCTCAG
>NC_057798.1:240704878-240725823 GCF_018294505.1 Triticum aestivum
CTAGGCGTCACACATGTCTGTTAGCTATCCAGAGAGCAACAGAAGGTAGGCCTCCAGTTTTGGCCAAAAAATTCGCTAAGTTTTTGTGCAGCGCCTGCGACGGAGGCACCACACCCCATAGTGCAGCGCCTAGAGCCCAGGCGCTGCACTATGGTGTGCGACGCCTCCAGGCTAGGCGCTCCACAGGTCTGTAGCATGACATACATTCTGTTGCTCTCTGGATAGCTACAGACCTGTGCAGCGCCTAGCCTGGAGGCGTCACATACCACAGTGCAGCGCCTCCGTGCTAGGCGTTGCACGGTGGAGTGTGACGCCTCCAGGCTAGGTGCTGCACAGGTCTATAGCTTGACACACATTCTGTTGCTCTCTGGATAGGTACAGACTTGTGCAACGCCTAGCCTGGAGGCGTCACATACCACAGTGCAGCGCCTCCGTGCTAGGTTGGCTACCACTTGGTTGCCTTGGCACTTGGTTGCCTTGGCACTTGTTGGCTACCACTAGGTTGGCTACCACTTGGTTGTATTGGCACTTGTTGGCTACCACTAGGTTGCCTTCGCTTTTGTTGGCTACCTCTTGGTTGGCTTGGCACTTGTTGGCTACCACTTGGTTGGCTCCCTTGTGTAGCTCCTTGTTGGCTTGTGCTTGCATCATTTGTCTTGGACCTTTTCCTTGGTTTCGTACATTTTCTTTTGTTGTGGCCATGACCTTTGCACTCCCCACAACGGGAGCTCTCACGAGGCTCTTGGAATTGGTCGTTGCCCGCTTCGCGGCGGCCACCATGGCCCCATCCGTCCATGTCTCCTCTAAGACGCTTTGTCTGACATCTACCCCGTTTAACAACCTTCAACTCCGGATCCGGCCATAGTTGAACTCCATGATACTCCGGCCATTGTGATTGGTCAAAGTACGGGTGAAAGCGGGGAGCCCATGTTTTCTTGACCGTCATGATTGAGAACTCGGACTCCCTCACGGTGCGTGGGTGATTGATGTCCACATTCCTAACGCGACCGGCGGTATACAAGTGTGAGCATGGGAGATGAAGCAACAACGGCCTCCCGCAAGTGCAATCACATTGTGTTAACGACACCTTGAAAGCCCGACCTCCATGTTGCCGGCCATCGTTTGTGGTTCCTCCTGGCTCTTTCACTTCGTACTTCCACTCTTCGTTGTCATATAATATAGCTTCTCCTGAGTCCGCCTTCCGTGATTGAAATACCAACCATTCATCAACTTTGGGTGGGAACTTGTACTTGTACTTCCGTGGGTTCTCACCCACTATTTGTGCATCGGTTTCCATCGAGTACTTTACAAAGTACGCATTCATCTTGTCAAATGTGTATTGAACTATTGCCGTCACGGGTAATCCACGTGCACCTTTGAGCACCCTATTGAAGCATTCCGCCATATTGCTTGTCATTTGACCGTATCCCCAGCCATCTTCATCAAAGGCACGTGCCCACTTGTTCCGGTATTGAATGTGCCTATTGAGAAAGTCTTGACCCCCGGCATCAAGTTTTTTGTGTGCGAGCAATTTGTGGTATAAAGTGGCGAAGCGCTTCTCGGAGAAAGCAAGACAACAATCTTGAAGATCATCGGCCAACTCCTTAAGGCCACATGCCCTATAGAAGTTCGAATAAAAGTGCCTCATGCACCATCGATGGTGCAACGGAGCATGCCCGGGAATGTCAATCTCCACCGCGTTAAGAATTCCTTGATGCCGATCCGATATGACACAAACTTCCCTTTGAGCGGGTAACACCTTCATCCACAAAAGATGCAGAAACCACTCCCAGTTGTCATTGTTTTCCACCTCAACCAAAGCAAATGCCAATGGCAACACCCGGTTGAAGGAAATATGCCCTAGAGGCAATAATAAAGTTATTATTTATTTCCTCATATCATGATAAATGTTTATTATTCATGCTAGAATTGTATTAACCGGAAACATGATACATGTGTGAATACATAGACAAAACTATAGTCACTAGTATGCCTCTACTTGACTAGCTCATTAATCAAAGATGGTTATGTTTCCTAACCATAGACATGTGTTTTTATTTGATTAGTGGGATCACATCATTAGAAGAATGATGTGATTGACATGACCCATTCTGTTAGCCTAGCACTTGATCGTTTAGTATACTGCTATTGCTTTCTTCATGACTTATACAAAGTTCCTGCAACTATGAGATTGTGCAACTCCCGTTTACCGGAAGAACACTTTGTGTGCTACCAAACGTCACAACGTAACTGGGTGATTATAAAGGTGCTCTACAGGTGTTTCCGAAGGTACATGTTGGGTTGGCATAATTCGAGATTAGGATTTGTCACTTCGATTGTCGGAGAGGTATCTCTGGGCCCTCTCGGTAATACTCATCACCTAAGCCTTGCAAGCATGTAACTAATGAGTTAGTTATGAGATGACGTATTATGGAACGAGTAAAGAGACTTGCCGGTAACGAGATTGAACTAGGTATTGGATACCGACGATCAAATCTCGGGCAAGTAACATACCGATGACAAAGGGAACAAAGTATGTTGTTATGCGGTTTGACCGATAAAGATCTTTGAAGAATATGTAGGAACCAATATGGGCATCTAGGTCCCGCTATTGGTTATTGACCGAGAATGGTTTTAGGTCATGTCTACATAGTTCTCGAACCCGTAGGGTCCGCACGCTTAACGTTTCGATGACAGTTTTATTATGAGTTTATAAGTTTTGATGTACCGAAGTTTGTTCGGAGTCCCGGATGTGATCACGGACATGACGAGGAGTCTCGGAATGGTCGAGACATAAAGATTGATATATTGGAAGCCTATGTTTAGACATCGGAATGGTTTCGGGTGAAATCGGCATTTTACCGGAGTACCGGGAGGTTACCGGAACCCCCCCGGGGGGTTAATGGGCCTACATGGGCCAAGAGGGAGAAGAGGAAGGAGCAAGGAGGGGGCCGCGCGCCCCTCCCCCTCCTAGTCCGAATAGGACAAGGGAAGGGGGGCGGCGCCCCCCCCCCCCCCCTTTCCTTCCCCTCCTCCCCTCTTTCCCCCTTCTCTCCTACTCCAACTTGGAAAAGGGGAGTCCTACTCCCGGTGGGAGTAGGACTCCCCCCCTTGGCGCGCCCCCTTAGGCCGGCGGCCTCCTCCCCCCTGGCTCCTTTATATACGGGGGCGGGGAGCACCCCATAGACACATAAGTTGATCTACGGATCGTTCCTTAGCCGTGTGCGGTGCCCCCTTCCACCATATTCCACCTCGGTCATATCGTCGCGAAGCTTAGGCGAAGCCCTGCGCCGGTAGAACATCAAGATCGTCACCACGCCGTCATGCTGACGGAACTCTCCCTCGACACTCGGCTGGATCGGAGTTCGAGGGACGTCATCGAGCTGAACGTGTGCTGAACTCGAAGGCTCCGTACGTTCGGTGCTTGGATCGGTCGGATCGTGAAGACGTACGACTACATCAACCGTGTTGTGCTAATGCTTCCGCTTACGGTCTACGAGGGTACGTGGACATACACTCTCCCCTCTCGTTGCTATGCCATCACCATGATCTTGCGTGTGTGTAGGAAATTTTTTGAAATTACTACGTTCCCCAACACCGGTTATTGGCATCACTTGCTATCGCAACCAACAAGGTGCCCTTGTATTGTCCGGTCAAGAATGTGCCATCAATTGCGATGACTGGCCTACAATGTTCGAAAGCCCTCACACATTGCTCGAACGCCCAAAAAGCACGGCCAAATACTCTGACTTTCCTTCCTTCATGAACCGTTGTTTGGTGCCCATGAGGCTCGACCACATGAACCATGCCCGGGTTTGTCGCGTCCATGGCTAACAACAACCTAGGGATTCGGTTGTATGCTTCCTCCCAAGTACCATACAACATCTTAAATGCAGCTTGCTTCGCCTTCCATGCCTTGCCGTACTTCACCTTGTAGTGAAAGATGGCTTTCACAAGGTCAATGACATGTTGGACGCTCATTGTTGGAAGTGTGGATATTGAGTTGGAGAGTCTGTAAGCGATGAACTCGGACGTGAGTTGTTTGTGGTTTTGGGACACAATCTTGCCATCCACCCTTTTGCCTTGGCACATGTGAGTTGGCACACAACTCACTACGTGCCAAGTGGGACCTCCTTTCCATGGTCTTGCACGCACAATCCATGGACATATTTCATCTTCACATGCACATGCAACCGTGTAGCGCACTTTGACGTCCGAGTGCACCACCTTATGTGGACGATAATGCGTAACCGAGTAGTTGTCGAGCCACATCTTCAAATCCAAGGTGTCGAACTTAGAACCTTTAGCAGTGCGGTTCTTGTCGTCTCCCAAATCACAATGAGAGCTTGGCCTAACCCCAAGAGGTACACATTGGCCACCATCTACCACGGCTTCATCCGCGAGACTAACATCCTTGAACAATGTAGTCCGATGATCCCGACCAAATACCTTCTCGAAAGCTTCGGCCTCCTTCACCGTGAACCCCTCCGCATCAACTTGTTCATCGGGACCATCGTCATCCGAGTCCGATGCATATGCATGGGAAAAAGGGATGGAAGGGTCCATTGTCTCTTGCAAGTGATATTTGTCGAGATCACCCACATTGTTGTCATGGAGATCAACTTCATTGTCATCGTCCGCATACTCATCATTGTCCTCTTACAAAGCTTCATCTTGGTTGTTTGTAAACAGGCTCAATGTTGGCCTCACTTCTTGGGCCAAAAGAGGTCAACAATTTCATCTCGCTTCAAGGGTGTGGGGCTACTAGCAACCAAAGGGGAGGAGTTCCGGTTCAAGTCCAAATGCAAACTTGAATCAACCTTCTTCGTTGCAAATAACTCAAGAGCCTTGTCTAGTGATTCGGCCACCGTCTCCTTGTATGCAACCCAACGTTGCTCCGAGTTGACACGCATTGTCTTCCAACGGATGTGCATTCCAAAACCAACATTATGCCCTCCCTCCAACTCTATGATATCACTAGGGTCCGTCTAATTCAAATCTTCCCTAACTTGTTGCAAGAGCTCCGCATAGCTAGGACTACTATCAAACACCATGTCATCCTCATCCGGGTCCGGTTCTACATTGCCTTTCAAAAAGGCGTCCTTGTCCCTATGATGAACAAACACACATGTTCTTCCCATCCCTATAAGCATTCCAATAACACAAGGTAGCATTGCTTCCATGAGTACTAATACAAGGATTAACACGGAATAGAAACCCTAATATATATATCAAACAACAACCCTAACCCTAACCATAACCATAACCATAACCCTAGCCCTAAACCTAACCCTAGCACCAACATAAGAACACCCATAAGAATAACCCTAGCATACTAACAAAGCCTAACCATAGAAATTGGCAAACAAACATCTCACATTTCCATGCAAATCTCTAGATCCAAACAAAACTAGGGTTTCCCCAAACTAGCAACAAATGAGCAATGGGAACTTTACTTGGATCAAAACAAGGGGATCGGAGAATATTACCTTGAGGGAGGGTTTGACTTCGAAATCCACGGACAAATTCTTCAAATTTGCAAAATTTGGGAGAGGATTTGAGAGGGGGAGAGAGTGGGAGAGGGGGCAAAGCTCGAGGAGGAGAGTGGGAGAGTGTGTGGTGTGGGGGTGGGGGAGGGGGGGCCAGCCAAGTGGCTGGATAAGTCACAGTGCAGCGCCTACGCGCTAGACGCTGCACTTTACAAGTGTGGCGCCTACGGGCTAGGCGCTGCACATTACATGTGTGGCGCCTAGCACGAAGGCGTTGCACTGCTGGATGCGGACCCAGGGGCTGCCACGGTGGACTAGTGTGCAACACCCCCGTGCTAGGCACTGCACAGTAGGGTGTGGCGCCGTCGTGGCGGGCGCTACACAAAAAGATTAGGGCTGCGAAATAGTTTCACGGTCAGTTCATTCCGTGAATTGATTTCGTTCATAGATCAAAATGGTCAAATTTGCCACGTTTTAGCATGTTTGTTCCTTCATTTCAGTCTGTCTGTATGTAGATCATATTGAAAGAAATATCCAAAACATCTTCTATTCACGGACAACCGGAGTAATTTCCAAGCTACCAAGGCTAACAATCCGGAATTTATTTTCAATGAAAAGATCCAGTATTGGAGAGCCCCAGAACAGCAATGGCTAATATAATATGCATAGAAAATCAATGCTGCCGTTCACTAATGATAGAAGAGCTGCACCAAATGATCATGAGTATCTCTCAACACTCAAACCAGAACATGTGGCTGTGGAGGTAAACACATTTAGTCAAGTCAGAAAATGGGATAAAATCCTCATGGTGCAAGGAAAAGAAAGCACAAAAGTTAGAGACCATGCACATGCATGAGCCTGCCTAAGCTAGTTTTGGATTCTCTGGCAAACCGTCAAGGAATGACTCGGCTTTCGATTCAGTTCTCTGAATCGCTACATGCAGATTCGGGTTGCCATATCATAGACGAATCCATCTGGGAACAGAGCAGAATCACAAAGACTGTAGCTAGCGCATATCTACTTGTATAGCCCTGAGTACCACCCGTGGCAGAAGTTTTATCAAGGAAGCTACACTTGCCTACAAAACGTCTCAAAATAACTCAAATTGTGCTACCCTTGCTAAAGCTACAAGCTTCAACGCTCAACCACCGCTTCTTGGTAATATCCAGCAACGACGAAAGGGCCCATAGTAGAACTGAACATACGAACAACTATCCTTCAGTTCCTGCAACATCGTATGCATCATAAAACAGATGATAACAAGAATTTATTTTAACAAAATAAAATATTTCAACCAAATTGGGACAGCAATATTAGCTGACAAAGAAACATGACATTTTTACATTACATGGGGCAAACCAACTATGTCTTCTCTATATTTTGTTTAGTACATTAAATTATTAGGCAAATACTGAAGAAAAGAACTCATTTATCGTATTTGTGCAGCCACAATCACATCAACCTGTCAATGTGGACACCCCACCCTCATTCCAACATATTTTGTTTACAGTTTGACCACCTATGTCGTCCTTGGGATATAAATGTGCAAATTCAAATTAGTGTTTGAGCAAGTTATTATTCTCAGGGGAATAAATCTGTGCAAAAACTTTCAGGAAAAATATTCTGACCAACGTGCAACAGAAGCATATACTCCCTCCGTTCCTAAATACTCCCTCCGTCCGGAAATACTTGTCGTCAAAATGGATGAAAGGGGATGTATCTAGAGGTTTTTTAGTTCTAGATACATCTCTTTTTATCCATTTTGATGACAAGTATTTTCAGACGGAGGGAGTATAAGCCTTTTTAGAGATTCCAATATGGACTACATACAGCAAAATGAGTAAATCTACACTCTAAAATATGTCTATATACATCCGTATGTAGTCTATACTGAAATCTCTAAAAAAAACTTATATTTAGGAACGGAGGGAGTAGAAACTAAAGAACATGGTAATTGAAATGATAGTGATCCCTTCATTCTTCTACAAGGAATGTTATTGACTTTCTACAGCCTTCAAAGGCAAAACTAGCACTGTTCGTTCCCATGAGAATAGACTGTAACTAGGTGTGATATCAGTATTAGTAACAGAATTTGTATGATATGGAAGTGCTATAAACAACAAACCTAAGAATTTCATGTGTCTGGTGAAGATAATTTTACATACCTTGTTGAGTAATAAACAAGCAAAAACGTTTAACAACATGCACTACAAAGATTCTAAAACACAATCCATATAAGAACTGATGGAATGTTCAACTATGCAATGTGCCCTTCATTCGCCTAAATCAGCTATGCAAAGAAGCCACAACAACAACAAAGTGTTTAGTCCCAAACAAGTTGGGGTAGGCTAGAGGTGAAACCCATAAGATTCCGCAACCAACTCATGGTTCTGGCACATGGATAGCAAGCTTCCACGCACCCCTGTCCATATGGCTAGTTCTTAGGTGATACTCCAGTCCTTCAGATCTCTCTTTACGGACTCTCCTCCCATGTCAAGTTCGGTCTACCCTGACCTCTCTTGACATTATCAACACGCTTTAGCCGTCTGCTATGCACTGGAGCTTCTGGAGGCTTGCGCTGAATATGCCCAAACCATCTCAGTCGATGTTGGACAAGCTTCTCTTCAATCGGTGCTACCCCAACCCTATCTCGTATATCATCATTTCGGACCCGGTCCTTCCCTGTGTGGCCACACATTCATCTCACCATGCGGATCTCCGACACACCTAACTGTTGAACATGTCGCCTTTTAGTCGGCCAACGCTCATCGCCATACATCATTGCGGGTCGAATCGCTGTCTTATAGAACCTGCCTTTTAGCTTTTGTGGCACTCTCTTGTCACAGAAAACGCCAGAAGCTTGGCGCCACTTCATCCATCCAGCTTTGATTCGATGGTTCACATCTTCATCATATCCCCATATTTCTGCAACATTGACCCCAAATATCGAAAGATATCCTCTTGAGGAACCACCTGCCCATCAAGGCTAACCTCCTCCCTGTACCTAGTAGTACTGAAACAGCACCACATGTACTCGGTTTTAGTTCTACTAAGTCTAAAACCTTCAAATTCCAAGGTTTGTCTCCATAGCTCAAACTTCCTACTGACCCCGTCCGACTATCATCGACTAGCATCACATCATCCGCAAAGAGCATACACCATGGGATATCTCAAGGAAAAAACAAATATGGTTCCTCAAGGAAAAACAAATACCGACAGCAATGTACTTCCAAAAAATTTGAAATTGGTAATTCAATGAATGAAATCACAAATGATGTTCATGTGAATATTCCATTATATTTTGAACCTCATGTAGTCTTCTATATCAGCTAGCCCCCACTACTAGATTTCTCTGCGCATCCGTGCTTCCACGTCAACTCAATTATTGACACCCGTCTAATGAATTGTGCGGCATGTCATGCATGTACTCATAAGGTCCTTTTTTACATTAATCTATCCATGCAAACAATGCCACCTCATCAAGTCATGCATGTCTTTTTTCCAAGCGAGTCAAGTCATGCATGTCTGTCACAAGTTAAAAAAAAATTGTTAATTATTGTGTGGTCATGGCCAATATATGTGTTGGACATTTGGAGGAAAAAGATATAGCTCATGCTTCACACTTTTGTTAAAAGATGGCGTCGCATCAAGTTCAATTGAAAAGATTCTTCTCGTTTTATATATCATGTCACATACATGGTGGGTTTTATTTTTTAAAATGTAAACCAAGAACAATCTTAAATTTGTTTTTCCATTAATTTCAATTGTTTTAAGCACATGTTTATGTATTTGTTTTAACACGGTTCCCATGGCACATGTTTGTTGATTCCAAAATCCAGCATTGACAAGCCAGGATGGGATCCGACATAACCTCTTTTTTTTTGAGAAAACACAAAGGACCTTTGCATTTCTTTCATTGAAAAGGTAGGTAGTCAGTTACAGGCGTCCTAGGACGGACGATCGGATGATCGGGTTACAAACACTCAGTGACATCCATGAGGGTGGCAAGACCGCTCTGAGACCTGCAGCCCCGGTCTTTGTCCAGGTCTTTGTCCAGAAGCAGGCTTCCTCCTAGATCCTATCCACTAGCGTGTCTAAGGAGGGCGTCGCGTTGTCGAAGACGCAGCTGTTCCTATGCTTCCAGACCATCCAAGGCACAAGGAGCGCGACGGATTGCAAGGCCTTGCGTTGCATCTGCGGCGTGTTGGGTCCGACATAACTAATAATTGCATTTATACAGGTTCCAAATAATGGATGAACCTAAATCTAGGCAAGGGCGGCCCAGCCCAATGAAAACAGGTCGGGCCATGTCAGGCTCGGGCCTCAATCTGCAGCCCGAAAGTCAATCCAGGCCGGGATCAGGCTTTGATTTTGAGCCCAAAAATAACCCTGACAGACCTGAAATACCCCAGGTAATAAATAGGCTATCGCGTCTCTTTCCCCATTCCTGTAACCCTAGCCAGCCAATTAGGCAACCACACAGAGCGTTGCAGCGCCAAGGCCGCCCATCTCCGACAAAGCGAGACGGCGTCCAAGCCATCGTCATCTCCAACATGGAGGATGTGGCATACAGGGAGTCATAGCCCATCTCTGGCGCGGTGAGGCGTCATCCACGCATTCGCCCGTCTCGGGCGCTGCAAGGCAATGTCCACGGCCCATCTCCAGCACCCAGGACATCTCCTTTTTTCGTGTTGTGGAGGCATGCCCCCCCCCGCCGTCCAGCACCTCCCCACCTCTTCAGCAACAGGGACGTGGACAAAAGCACAAGTTGTAGCCATAAACGTTGATTGAAGCCGCGTGCTTGATGTGCGCTTGCCGTTAGATGTGCGTGATGTCGATCCATACCTGATCTATGATGTCAGCGTGTGGTTGTTGTGTGTGCTTGCTGCGTGATTTGTGCGTGCTTGATGTGTGATGTAAGGGCATCCTTGATGTGTTGAGCACTGAATCGTATTTGTGTCTCGAACAGGTGCATGTTATTTTAAATTGCAAAATGGAGAATATCTATGTCTAGAATGTGATAAATCTGTTTGTTATCGGGCTTACAGGCTTGGGCTGTCGGGCCAGGCTCGGGCTTGAAGTTGAGCTTGATATTCCTACCCTGGACTTCTGCATGACCGGCCCGAGGAAAGTTTAGATGAATCGATGGTATTAGAATAAAAAAGAGACATGGCAAGACACAACCCCCCTTCAATTCACAACTAATGGACAAAAGCATCATGCACATGTCACACTAAGCTTTTCTGATAAAAAAGTTTAAAAAACATCCAGTTATACATTATTCTCAATTCAATTCATGTATAGCTTCAACAATCTTTAATTCTTAATTAACCTAACATATTCAACTACATTGTCTGCAATGCAACATCAGTACAGTTTCTAAGCACCCGGGAGTTGGTGCCCTGGGAGCGCTCAAGCGTTTTTTTCCGGAAGTGCACCATGTTTGTTAGGGAAAGATCATGCTCGCAAGTCGCAACCGACGTCTGGCCACCCAATAGTCGGTTTGTTCAGATCAGCTATGTTGACTTTGCACACCGATGAGCTCGCGAGCCACCCTCCCAATATCTCTCTTCTCCCGTCGTTAGGGTTCCGTCCGCCTACCGATCGCCGCCCACCCAGCTCCGGCCGCCACCGCGCATCTCCTCCCTGGCTCCGCCAAGGCCCTCACACGTGTGTCGTGCCGCCGACAGGACATGTTGTGGCAGCGCTGGACAGGGATGTCCAGCCACTTTCAGACTCGGCTGCCTTCCTCAAGCCCACCATGGTCCGCATCCCCTTCCCTCACCCCACCTACTCGGCTCTCTCCTTTCCATTTCTCTGTCTGGTTCTATTGTTTTCTCCCAGGCTAATTTCAGAAAAGTAGATCTTTAATTCCGAGCAAAATCATGGGCTATTTGGAGGCCTGTGCATATTTGGTCAGACAAGTCATGGATTTGTGGTGAGCTCATGGAATTTCTATATGCTGCCGAAGGAGTTAATCTTCATATACTTTTTGTGTCCTCTAGAAGTAGTAGATTGCATCTGTATTTATCTTGCCATAGGATTTTCATTCTAAAGAGCATGTGTGGCAGGGGGGTCTTCTCGGCTGACTCTAGGGCTCGGACTCAACACTCGAGCTCCTACACCTACGGCGACATGCACCAATGCATGACCTCAGTGCCACTGGCGGTGGTATTGCTGAACCAAGGTAATGACTCCTCTCCTTGACCATCTCCGCCTCCCATGGACCTTCCCCTCCTGCTCTTTGAGTTGTACTGCATTATGTATACTGCTGCTCTTCGAGTAGTATTGTGGTGGCAAGAAGCCATGAACTGGAAAAATAATGACATCTGTGTATAGAGAAGGGATTAATAATAGTCTCCTTTTGTACTGATGTTTGGCAATACTTCTTTGGAGCATTGGGCAAGAAAACACCGATACTTCCAGCAACCAGCGTACCCGTATCGGATACCATATCCGATACTGATTCTCTCCCAATACGTCCCCGAAACCTCTCAGGCTCTAGTAGTGCCGCTGGTGGGCGCCTTTCCCTGGTGCTCTCGCTCCCCTTCCCCCCACTATCCTGTAGAATTCTATCTAATGGAAGGCTGCTGATTTCCTCCTCCTCCTCCCTTTCTCTCTAACTGAACTTTCATGTTTGGTGAACCCGTTGGCTGTTGGTTCTTGCTTTTGTTGGAAATCATGGATAAGATAGAAGATAATGGACTGCACTGACTAAATATATGCTAAATAGCTTAATGCTTATTTATAGCATTTTTTATATTGTTTTCAAAAAAAGTCGACCGTATCCCTGTATTGGCGCTTTTCAGAAATGACGTATTTACGTATCCGTATCACCCTGATACCGATATGCGTATCCGTATCAGTGCAATCTATCAAGTTTGTGGCTGTCACATTATGAAAGCCAAGAACTGGAAATTCGTGTTTTTCATGCGACGCGGTAGTTTGTTGTTACATTTTTAACCTTTTCTATTTCAAACATATATAATTACAATTTTCAATGGATAACTCTCGGTTAGATCTGGAGGCAAGCCACAATAGGGAACCAACAGGATCTCTTGCATGAAGATACGCAGGTTTTCTTCAGCTACTGCAGATGTCGGAATCAGGTAATCGAAGTATTTAATTTCGTGCGAGAAGGTCATAAGCATGAGTGACATCGTTAAGTAAGTAGATGATCAGATTTTTGCCTTTGAGCTGGGCTACACTCAGTAAAAGAGCATTTCTATCAAAAAAAGATGTGTTACACATGTTCCAGTATATTCCACCGTTTGGAATAGAGAACAGAGCTTTATGCTGAGAATCTACTTGTTGTAGAAGAAACTTCTGTTAACAACTACTACCTCTGTCCCTAAATATAAGACGTTTTTTCTGTTCAATTCGACCAGCAAAAACGTCTTATATTTAGGGACAGCGGGAGTACCTTTTTTTTGCAGGATGTTAACAAAAAATAAAGGTGTTCTAACAAAATAACTCCTCTCAAGATTATATAAAGGACGGATTGCCATTCTAGAACATATGTTCTGTTGCTAATTGACAGTGCTTTCAGAAGTAACTTTTATTTAGGACATTAACTGTCAAGGTGACTCGTCATTTAGTGAGAACCGACTATTTTACACTTTACCGAGGCATTGGTCTGGGTCGATTGCAAGTGCACAAGTATCTGTAAATTTTGCCGTTTATATAGGAATAAGAATATATCTACTTAGGATTGGTTTTACTTGCAGGAACTGGCAACAGCATATTACAATAATGCTTCCTCTACCCGTCATTCCCTCCACTTGACCTGGAAATAGGTTTGCATCCAGGCATCCAGCTTTAATTTCTTGGAGATTTATTAACGAAGATCCAAACATATTAGCATATCTTGATGAGATATCACTATGAAATAATACTTAAAGTCATAAGATCAAATTCTTCATGTTATATATTCTGATATGTATTCCCAGAGAGTAGATATTGGTTTTACTTTTTTTGGCATCAGTTTGGAGAAAAACTGTGAAATTCAAATGATGCTTGTTTTAGTCATTGTAACTACTGTACTGAATTTTCTAGAAAAAATGTGTTACAAAAATATTAGCTCAAGGTTGAGGAGATGAGTTGGTTGCGAGATATTATGGGTTCCACCTCTAGCCTACCCCAACTTGTTTGGGACTAAAGGCTTTGTTGTTGTTGTTGTTGTTAAGGTTGAGGAGATGAAATTTCATTTTGTCCCCTGTTACACTTCAACTACCTAAGTTTTGACTAGATTGTAGCATCGCTTGCTACTGAGCATTGGTAAAGAAGTCCCAGAGTCGTTGTGCAAATAAGCTATTTATAGTGAATATTGCAGCCCAACTTGCAGCTTCAGTCGGTAACTTGTGGTATTATTACTAAATGTGTTTTGTGCAGGTTTCAGCCTTCAGTATTTATGATGCTGAACTTTAGTTGTAGGAAAAAATGCTCCTATTTGTGATCTATGAGATTTGCATGTAGTTGGCTGAATAAATATATATATTACTCTAAACTCTGCATTTCCTTCTTCACTTTCAACAACACTTAATTGTACATTTCAAAGTATTTGACTTCATAGCGGCTTTGCTTATTTCTTATTTTTTAATGTTTCAGGAAGACACAAATTTGCAAGTAGAACATGGAGAAGAACTCCACTGTAATCCCCTATTCCGAATAAGGCAACAGATCAGGATAGTGTTTCAATGATTGAAATCAATTAGGATAGCTTAGATAAACAGATCAGACTTTTATTTTTCCCTGCATTGTCATTTGGAATTTGGAATTGGCTTCATGCAGCCTTTTATTTATGTCCAGTTCAACGAATTTTTGTCCAAATATAAACGTCATGCCATCATCACTGTCTAATGGTTAGAGAAAACGGCGCCGCAAGGCGGGCATATGCTTCTAGTATTAACTACTTTGGAAGTTTGGATCATAGGAGGACAGACCCAGTGCTAGAAGCTCCCACACTAGGTGGAGTCCTGCACGGTGCAATCCAGAGAGGCCGCGTCGAATCCAGGACCTCTTGGCAAAAATGGGGACTTGGGGAGTACTTTGGAACTCCGGATCATACTACAATGATGCTAAATCATATTTAAAGAGTTGTACTGAACATATACTGTGATGTTTAACAAATCAACGTAATGAATGGTGAATGACAATTAGGCAAAAAATGACGTATTTAGCCACGTAATGCAAAGCAGTATTATATAAACAAAATATGAGAAGTTAGTGGATAATGAATTCACCATCCGTTGATTCAATTCTAGTGGACCACCGATCGGTCCAATAATATTATTGCTAATTCCAAATTCCAACCCGCTATTACTGCACAGCATATCGATGCCAAAATCCTAAATTATATCTACAACACAATTGTTACACTCATGAGCACGCAGAAGCATCATAGCAGCGAAATAAGAAGACGTACGTACCATCACATGCGTGGCTGTGGGCGAAGGATCATGATGAGGATGTCTATGGCCATGAAGGCGACGAGCGGGCTGAGATCGAGCTTGCGGCCGAAGACGGGCGGCACGACCTCGCGGCAGAGGGCGAGAAAAGGGTCGCAGAGGTCTCGCAGGGCGGAGAAGGGTTGGCGGTCCCAGGGGATGTTGGGAAACCAGGAGAAGAGCACCCCGACAAGCAGAACCTCCCGGTAGACCCCCAGCCACCGCACGGCCGCTGACATGGCCGCCGCAACCGGCGGACGCAGCGGCGCGAGGTTGATGCTACGCAGGCCAACCTCGAGCGGCGCCAGAAGCCCGCCCACAGCAGACGCGGCGGCGGCGGCGGCGCGCGGGGGTGGAGGGGACGCACAGACGCCACGGGGGAGACGGAGCGGCCGGAGAACTAGGGTTCTGGCGGGTAGGAGACGGGTGGCCGGGCTCGGGAAGGGGCGGAGCAGGGGCGGCCTTGTGCACGGCGACACGAGGAGGCCGTTCATCTTACCCGGACGCCGGTGGAAGATTCTACAAGGAGGATTGGATTGGGAGAAGAGAAGACGCAGAGGCAGAAGAGAAGGTCGCAAGGGTGGATGGAAAGGATAGGGCGAAGCAGACTCGGCCAGATGGGCCGGCCCGGCCCGGCCCGGACAAAACGGGCCAGGCACGGCACGGCCAACCCAGGCACGGGAAAATATCTGGTGCTCTCTGGGCCAGGCACGGTACAACAAGGAAACGAGCCGGCCCCCCGACACATTTAGTCCACCAGTCTCCTTGATTTTGGGCCTATTTAGGCTGTTTTGGGGGCTAATATATAAAAGAATCTATTGTCTCAAAAAATAATATATAAAAGAATCTAAAGAAAAAAAGTAAACGGGTTGTGTCATGCCGGCACTCGTGCACATATTTGGGCCACGTGTCGGGCGGCGGGTACGCGGGCTATCGAGCCAGCAAGCCAAGACCGACCCATTTGGCCACCTTTGGCGCAAAGAGGATATTACATAGAACTTGAGTAGTATTAAGAATTCTTTCCACCATAACTAACGAAGATTTATAGAAGCACATTTTTATACCCAACACCATGTTAGGGTTTAGAAAGGTGTCATGGTAAAAGTTCTTTTAAGAACCGCCCTCATGGCAGTTTATTTGTCAATTAAAATGTCAATCAATCAAATAACCAGGAATCCTATATACCTAAGAGATTCATCCCGCTATCTTATTTATTTTAACATGCAAGCTATCCACATCATCAAGTCGTTAGGTCCGTCATGTAAATGCTTTCATACTAACTCTGTATGCACATGCTTTCACTAACGATGCGTTTGGATGTTCCCATTGGAGGCTTGGAATCCGAATTGGTATTGTGATCTTTCAATTCATGTGTTTGGTTGCACAGCGAATTGGCAGGCTGTAATGAAACGAAAACGCCGGCTGAATTACATCCCCGCGAAGTGCCTGCCCACGATACGGAGCCCTCCTGCTCTGAATCGCGCTGAAATCAGCCTGCCCGCAAGCGACCAGAAAAAGGAAGGGGGTAGGATAGGCTGACCGCACGACCTAGCAGAGGCCGGCGGCGGTGGCCACCACCATGGAGTCCGGCGGCGGCGCAGGTGCCTTCCTCCCCTCCTCTCCAGCTCCTGCTCGCCGTCCCCTTGAGCCACTCCCCGCCATGGAGTCCGACGGCGGCACAGGTGCCTCCTCCCCGGCTGGCCCCGCCCTCCTCCCCGGCTGCCGTGCCCCGCCGTCCTTATCCACGCCTGGCCGTCCTCCCTGCCCGTCGTCCCCCGCCCCTCTTCTAGTCGATTGGCCCTCATGCTCGCCGGCGTGGAGGTCTTGTGCTCTGGATCTCGCGGCCGTCGGAGTTTCCCATACACAAGGGGCTGCACCTCCACGAGTTTGAACCATCACGCTCGCCGGCGTCGCTCCATCCCGGCCGCGGATGGTCGGCTGACCGTCGGGGACGACTGCGTCCTGTGCTCCTCACTGCTGCTCGGCCGGCTCCATTCATGGCGCAGCTCAGGCAAACCGTCAATTTGATTGTATGGCATCCAAACATAACACTGGTATTGCTAGCTTGTCTAATTCCAACCTGCAATATTTTGTACATCCAAACATATGTATTGGTATTGGAGCCCATTGCAATACAAAAGGTTTATTTGGTATTGGATCCAATGCAATTCAGAGGCTCTCAATGGAGACATCCAAACGCAGTGTAACTCAACATGTGCATGCAGTCTACCACAAATAACCATTAACTATTTTTTTCGTGCACTCTCAAGCAGTCGCGTCATCCTAGGTTTCTTTTCCTATGTGCCAATACACTCCAGAAATACAACACGAGTTCCCGTCCAACCATTCAGTTGCACTTCATGTTTTGTAAATGCGTTCATCTCATTCTAATAGCCAAACGACCGTGTTTTCGCATTCTCATTTTCTTGCACTTTTCTCTCCATGTCTATTTTGCTCCAACTGCGTTAGATGCTTTCATTCCTTTGAAACCTTCAGTGTTCCAAGCAACCTTTTAATTCCATTGCATACAGAGAGGTATCTCATCAAGTTTTTCCTTTTAGGAATCACTATTCCCAGGCAACCATTTAATCCCATTTTTACTCCATTGCATACATAGCTAATCAGACTTTCTTAAGATGAAACTGAGCTTCATCTAATGAGGAAGCATGCATGATTTACGCACGAGACAAGACAAACAAAAAGAATTAAAGCTATTTGGGTATATTGTGGTGAATGAGCCAACTCGGTATGTGGCCTTCTTTTCTAATAGAAAATCACATTATGAGTGAACTCACTTTTTATTTTTCTATGCGAGTTTATGAATGCACTTATGTAATCGTTGTTTTAGATTTAGCCAAGGGTTGAGATGTCTCCACTGTCTCTACGCAACGCTGTTTTCATCTCTCGCCTCGCTGATGTATTGTCAAATAAATTAACAAAACAAAGAGCACACTTATTTTTGTTTTTTTATCAAATTTGCTTTAAATTCTTACGGTAAACAATACTTTTTTCCAAACATAATTCTTTACATCTACTTATACTATGTTCCATAAGCTTTCTCATGTTTTTAAACATCAAATTATTTGTTAAAAGTTTCAGCAGCAACGCGCGTGGTATCATCTAGTTAACATAATGAGGCAATCAGATAAGCTAAGCGCTTCCCTAGCACATAAGTGAGCCACGACATTTGCACTTCTTCTAGCAAACGAAACTCCGAGTCCTTGGAAGTCTGTGAGATATGATTTCACCTCACGAATCAGAGCAGATCGGTCATCTTGTGCACGCCACACATTGTACATCACCGAGCAATCAGTTTCTAGCACTGTGTACTACTCCCTCCGGCGTATAAGTGTTATGTTCCATTGCCATCAACACTGCAACCCGGCATGCCAACAATTCAGCTATATGAGCAAATCAGGGGTGTCTTCATATTTTACACATCCGCCTTTGTTTGTGGAGCGCTTGAAAGTGGACTCATCCGTGACCTTGTGTGAACCTTGTGTGATGGGCATGTTTTGCCCCTGTCATGTGAGCAACTGGAGGTGCCTGAGTCAATCGTGTCAGTGGTTCCCGTGGGTGATGTTGTCGTGTCGGTGGTTTCTGTGGCTGGTGATGTTGAGGCGGTCGGTATGTTGGTGCCTGACCCTTTGGAGCCCAGCCAGTTGCTCGCCTTTGTGGATCGTGGAGGTTCCGATGTTGCGATCACCCACTCACACGTGATCGCTGGGAAGGTGGTGTCTATGCGTGACAAGGTCGATGAGATTCTCTTCGAGTTAGAGCTTCACAGCTTGCTAAGCATTTGGAGGCAGGCTGCCCTGGATCTGGCAAGGCGATTGTGGAGGAGGCTCTCATCAAGAGCAAAAGTAAGAAGAATGGCGCCGCAGGAAAGGCGTCTGCGGGCTGCTTGATAGATGCTCATCAGTTTCTTCGGTTCTCCTTATGGCCTGGCCTGTCTCCGTGGTTTTGGTGGTGCTCGTGGTCTTCGACTGAGGTACTGTTGGGGGTTTCTTTGCGATGTAGCTATGTGGAGGTTGGTGGTTATTTCGTGTTGGGTATGATTGTTGGGCTGATTGTGTGCTTATGGGGTTGCATGTCATCGTAGTAGTCCTCGTGCGGTAGGTTTGTATCGGTTTTTGTCCGGTTTTTCAATAATTAACTGGGCAACTCTCTTTTACTTAATTAATCGATGAGGCAAATCTTTTGCCTCCGTTTTGAAAAAAATATTTTGCACATCTTCCCTTTGTACAAGTCCCCGCATCATCTTGTGCTACACCGCTTGCTTCTCCCAGTCTCGTCGATGAGCAAAACGCTCCATCCGAGTTCATTTCAGTCCACCCCCTTCTCTGCTGGTTTCCACCGGGTCTCGCGCTAGTAAGTCCACAGCGACTTGATAAGTTAAGCTGTGGACACGGCCGATCATTCGCGTGCCCTGCCATTGATATGTACGTAGTGTAGTGCATTGTGTATACGCATTTTTGAGAAATTTTAAAAATTGAAAAGTTAATTTTTATTCCTGAAGCCAAACTCCAACAGCAATTTCCACAATCCCACTCTATATGAACAACATTTGCAATACCTAGCGGGTGTGGGTAGCACCATGGCGGCCTTGCGATTACCCCAGCTGCACACGCAATTCATTTTCGCTGAGCTGGAGGAATCACGAAACACGAATATGGGGATGCTACATATCAATAACAGGACCAGAAATCAGGATATGCAGATCCAATTCAATGTAACTACCCAAGAGTCACTTTTATTTCAGACGACTAATCCAATAGAATCCCTCACTTTCTGGAACACTGCAATAGCCGATAGAGTACAGACAGTTTTCCAAATTAACCACAGTACGACCGAACCGATACAAGCTTCCGACTCATGGATGATAAATAGTCATACCCTATTTACACTGACAACAAACATAATGTCTAAATCAAAGATGAACAACACCAAACAATTACTCGAGAATATCCCCAGGTAGGTCACAGACCTAAAATCAGCCGATAATCACACTAAACAAGCCACTCTAACCTCTACCCACTTCAGACCATATCCCATCTCGCACCCCAAAGATGCATGGGTGGGTATCTGCTGCAAAATCACCAGAGATTATGTGGACATGGATTCCTGCTGACCACCGGATAATCTGGCAAGGCTGCCATTACTCTCTGCTAAAGGCGAGGAATGAACTTGTGCATCTTTAACTCCAGAGTCATTGCCTGGAGCATCTAACTCGTCTCCTGAGCTGAGTTCCTCCGACTGGTCATCGGACGGAGTTGCATATATCAAGTTTAGCAGAGAGTCGCCACAGCCACCCAACTCAATGGAAGGGCAACTTATGCTACCATCCTCATGAGCTGACTCTTGCTGCAAAAGTCGCTGTGTAAATTTATCTTCAGGGGTGCTGCCTGACATATTCCCTTCGCGTATCTTCTGACAGCAACTTAGGCAAAGCTTAAAAGGGCATCTTGGGCAGCTTCTCAAGACTTGGTGTACGGACAGCTTACAGTTATTACTATTACACAAAAAAATCTCGGATCAGATGAGAAAATGCATACAATAACAGCAAATATTAAGAAACAAACTAAAAAGCTGCATAGTACTCCATATAAAAGAGGCATACTGGAATACATAGAAACAAGCCAAAAGTACAAAATACAAAACAATAAAGATTTCTCTTAAAGATCCTTGAATGTGAAAGGCAAAGCAGAGCACACCATAACTTATCAAACAGTTCAAAAAGGTAAGCCATCAGAACAACGTAACGGACTGCAGCAAAAAATATATTCTTTAGGTAATATTATTCATCTCAATCCTTAGATTTTATTAAATATTACATGATCATTGCATACAGTAAAAAGAAGTTTTTTTTCATAACTACAAGAGGTACTTTGATTTGTTGAGAAAATAAAGGAACAAGATATATAAGAAGAAACTTTATGTGGTTGTTAGCCATACAAACAAGCCAAAGCTATAAAACACAAAACAGCTAAGGTTTTTCTCTTTAAGATGC
>NC_057798.1:240726212-240766279 GCF_018294505.1 Triticum aestivum
GGGCTAACAGGACAATCCATTAGCCATACACAAGGTAAGCTATGTGTTGCTACTTTTTCCAATAACATATTAATGCTTAAGACAGCAAATATTGTCCTTTTAGGCCAATTATTATTCATATCAGCCCTTACATTTTACTCCCTCTGATCCATATTACTTGTCGCTCAAACGGATGTATCTAACCTCCGATCCATATTACTTGCAAACAGATGTATCTAGACGTATTTCACTGCTAGATACATCAGTTCGCGCGACAAGTAATATGTATCAGAGGGAGTATTAGATATTATCATTGCATAAACTACCAAGGAAAAAAAATCATGCTTACGACGTTATTTGGTCCACCTGCCGGCATTGTTTATAAGACAGTATAAGGCGGCCCAAGGCTAGCACCAACCACCCTGACGCCTAAGCGACGCCTAAGGCGGACACCTAAGCGCCCAAAGTGGGCATAATTGTAATGCGCTGCCAGGGGGCCTTGCGCCTAAGCATCCAAGGCGGGCCGCTTTATAAACAATGCCTGCCAGGTCTGAACTTTTAGAGAAGAAACACTGCACTTGGGAAGAGAGAGGCCAGGAAGGGAGAGGTGTGCCCCAAACTGACATTCACCACCAACTTACATGAATAGGTAAAAAAATTACAGCAACAAAAACACAAGTTAGTACAGCCTCCTTTGGTTTACAGGAATATTGTATGAATTTTAAAGGATAGGAATCTTCTAGGAAAAAATCCTTTGGGGCCCTTTGGTTTGTAGGAATGGATTCCTATTCCTATGTAGCATAGGAACAAATCCTTCACATTTCAAAGGAAGAAAACATTAGGCCTCTTTTGGTTCATAGGATAGAAATATCACAGGAATAGGAAACTTGTAGGAAATAAGATGCCATGCATCTCAAATCCTATGAATAGCTATAGGAAAAGAGATGTCCTTTGGTTCACATCATATGGATTTTTTCCATTGAGTCTACCTAATGTTTATTTTCCTTTGAAACATGGAGGACAGGAATAATTCCTTTATAGGAACAGGATTCTATTCCTACAAACCAAATGGCTCTAAAGGAAATTTTTCTATAAAAACCCTGTCCTATAAATTCCTACAAATCGAAGGAGGCCTTAACCTAGACCTAATGGAAAAGTTCCTGTCCTATGAATCAAATGACATCTCTTTCCCTATAGGAATTGAGATACATGTCATCTCACTTCCTATGATTTTCATATTCCCATGATATTCCTACTATCCTATGAACCAAAAGGAGGCCTAAGGCTATAGAACATACAGATGACCATAGAAACATGTAACTATTCATATATTTCAAGAGCAAAGTATTAAATGTATATAAATGATAAATGTAAGCAGAGGACAGAATTTATTCAGAGTGGCATTCAAACTACTAGCTCATATGTAAGAGCTTACCAGTAAAGTGACCCGCTCTGGTCGTCTTCAGCTACCTGGACGCGGATATTGGATAATTTTGTTCCTAATTAAAGGTAGGACAATTCATTAGTAATGAACATGCAATACTTGCTAAGAAAGAATTGCACTACTAACAAACCTTGTATTTTAGCTTCTATTTCCAATTCATCAAGCTGTTCCTGGTCAAGTTTCAATGGTAAAAGCTTGTAAAATTGGTGATTGCAGATTTTGATCCTGATTAGTTTCCCTTGACCAGCTGGTGATTCCTGAAGATTCAAAACATAAACATGCATACTTAATTGAACAAACAACAAGTGGATATAGTAAAAAACCAACCTTCTGCATACCTCCCTTGGTCTGACCAAGGGTGCATTTTTTGCAATCACAGCAGCCACGGCAAACCGGGCATTGGATCTTTATATCATTCCTGGACATCCCAGAATACCTACAGTGTACACATAGCACATGAGCAACTGAATCAAATTAGTTCAAACTATGCATTCAGATTCAATGCAGCCTAGCACAACACTGGTTCTCAGTCATTCTAGAACTTTCAGCAAGTAAGCAGCTTTTTAAGAGAAATTCTCTATCGTTCCTTCATCAAACAGAATAACACTTAATTCTTAAAATAAATTATGGTAGACAATTCTTACACAGATACATAAAATAAATGCTGCATTGATCTAGAAATGCAATTGATCAAACATCAAAAAATGTTCTGAGCATATATACAACCCATAGACTGAGATCGAGTAAGGGCCAACTGGAAGTCCTAACTCCTAAGGTCAGAAAACAAGCATGTGTGCAACCTTACTGGAGCGCTATAAAACTCAGCGGCGATTTCAGCTCATTGGATTTGTTGACCACAAAAAGTAAATAGCTTTTTACCCAGATAACCAACTTTGCAAATAAAATAAGAGAAATACAAAATGGTAGGAACAAACTGCAAAACTCTTTACGTGGGGTACAAAACTCGCCCTTTAAAAGTACAAATGTAGTATCTAAAACTACAACTATTTATCCAAAAAAAAATTCAAAAAAAAAGGTCATAAAGAGCAAATGAGAAATTCCAAGTTAAATCCTCACAGTACTATCACAAATGTGAGAACTAAGAAACGAAAGCTCCAAGCTATATCAAAATAAAAGCATATTTCATTTTATTGCTGTTGACACTACTAATCAAATATCTGAAGGATACATTAATCAGCTGCAGCCCAAACAATATCTGATATTTCACAGAACAAAACCAAATATGAGCGTTTTTTATCAATGCAGATCATATCACAATAGTCTACAGTGCATTACTGCAATTCAGGATTTGAGTAAAAATGGAAGCTTACTCAAGCAAATGTTTGCAACTACGTTAATTCAGCAAGGCAAGGCAACTAAGCAGGCAAATAAAAACACTGACAAAGGATGAAAATCTAACCATTTATTGATGCAGCTGTTGCAGAAGTACTTGTTTTCACAGTTCTTGCACTTGACAACGCGTGCAACCTTCTTCAACCCACAACGGTGGCATGACATCTGTGCTGCCTTTGCTTTACTCATTGCATGAGGAACGACCTAGATCCACACAAAAATCAGCAATAAGAACAGGTTCAGCACAAAATTACACAATGTAAATCAAACTATCAGTCAAGAATATAGAATGATTAGCTAGGTGACCTTCACAGGGCCAACAGGCACTGGCTCAGCATTCTTGGAACGGTAGCACCGCCGAAGTGGTGCAGGAATATCCACTCCAACCTTTGTTGTCACAGGAGAGCCTACCGCCCCACTGCTCCCGGGTGAGATTGTCATCAATCCATTCGGGAGATCCCTTGTGGCCTTTGGTGATTCTGGCGCCAGATTTAAGCGCCTTCTTCCCTTTCTCTTGTTCTTCTTCTGCCGTTGGAGAGCCACAGCAAGGACCTCCCCATCGGCTGGTGGTTTCTTGCCCTTGCTAGCCTTGGCATAGTGATACTCGCAAAAGCTGACAGTGGGGAGTGCACGAGCTGAGCAGCGCCACTTCTTACCATCACTTCTGCGGCACCGGAGGTTGTCCGGCAGTGGCGGTGGAGAGTCACCACGTTCTCCTGCTTTGCGACGTCGGCGCCGACGTGGGGGCAGAGGGGTCTCCTCTTCCTCGTCATCCTCAGTAGGCGGGTCGGGTTTGACCACTCGCTTGCGGCGGCGGCCACGGGCTGGAGGGGAGGGAGGGGGAGATTCCTCGCGAGCATCAGGCTCGGCATCAGTACCCTCACCTTCGGCTTCAGAATCCGCATCTACGTTCTCGCCACGAACCTCAGCGGCGTTGTCGCCGTCTGTGACGGCGGCTTCTTCTTCATCATCGCCGCCAGTCCCAGCAGCTTCCTCTCCACTCTCACCGTCGGCCCGAGCGGCTTGCTCGTCATTCTCGCCGTCGGTTTCCTCTGCTTCCGCTTCTGGATCGGCCTTCCCGGCATCTGCCTCGCGCTCAGAGTCGCTCTCGGCGGCGGCTTCCTCTTCGACGTTGGCATCCGCCGCCTCGACTTTGGTCTCCGCATCTGCACCATTGGCTTCAGGTTCGGCGACTGTCTCCTCGGCCTTGGTCTCGGCGGCTTCCTCTTGATGCTCCGTATCCATCTCCTCGGCCTTGGTCTCGGCGGCTTCCTCCTTGGAGTCCTCGCCGTCCGTATCCTCAGCTCCGCTCTCAGCGGACTCCTCCTTGGAGTTGTCGTCGTCGGCCTCGTCTTCGGACATGGCGTCGACCGCGGTCTCCACGGGCTCGGCGTCGGTGGCTTCGGGGTCGGGTTTGCCCCCGCCCCCTCCCTTAGAGCGGCGCGGAGGCATGGCGGCGGCGCGGGGCTAGGGTTCCGGCGAGGGATTTGGAGGGGATTGGGGAGATCGGAGTGGGCGCAGTGCGGGTTACTGGTTCTGCGAGGGGGCTCCGAGATAGAGGGGTGGGGTTAAGGGGTGTCAATGTGGGGCCCGCCCTCCGAGAGCGTCACAGGGTCGTCTCGCCAGGCGGGGAGGCGTCGGATACGAAAGCTTTAATTGGAAGGTTATTATTACTCCTCCATCCAAAAAAGAAATAAAATAAAGATAGTAATGTCAAAATGGAGACAAGGAAGGCGTCTGGGCCGTTCGATGGTCATTGCACGGCTGAGATCGTGTTGCGTGCATTTATTGTAGGGTATTTTTGGGGTGAGCTGCATCTGGTCCATTGAACGTTGGTAGACAGTAAATACCTCTCTGTTATGGAACATGGGCCCTGATTCCGAAGGCTTCAGCCCATTGCCTGCTGCATGCAAGGCCCGGTCCACGCAAGCTACAGCAAATTACGTCACCATTCCGCCACACTACGAATTTGATAATGTACCCCTCTGTGCTCAAAATAAAATGGAATAATTATGTGCCCATCAAAACAATTGATAATGCCATCCGCAATTTATTTTCTGTGACACTTTCTCTTTTCTTTTCATCTTATATAATTAATTTTTCATGTAAGTTTTTCCCTTCTCTTTTATTTATTGCGTAGAAGTTTGCGTTTTTGCTTTCATCTTTCCTGACAAGTCCTTTCTGATCTAAGTAAATAAGTTTATTCCAGGTGCCTAATTTCATCAATAACATTTACAAAATAATTTTGGATTTTATTTTTGTTCTTAAATAGTTACCTTTTCATCGTAGGCATTTTCTATCCGTTTTTTTATTAATAGTTTATGACATTCCAATCTCATGTTTGCTTCTATGTTATTGTTTTCCAAAGACACCTCCAATTGGGTCCCAAAATGAGAAAGGTTCACGTGGACACCATGGTGTCGATGATAGGCGATACAACTGTTGGTACGAGCGGGCGCGCTTGGACCATGCGCCGCCTTCTGCTCTGGTTGCCTCCTAGCGCCTCCAGTTGGCTTGCCTTGTTCTCCACCCTTCGTGTTTCATTCTGTGTGATGATATTATTTCATGTTTGGGTCCATTTTCCATGGAAATAAATTAAACAAAATATTAAGAATTTATTGCAATCATTAGTCATTGATTGGTAGCAATATCAAAGTGATTCTCTCGGAAATTTTGGTATTATCCGCAATGGTGTGATGAGTGCAAAAATATCACTCGTCAACTATCAAGTTCCTACGGGTTGAAAACCGGAGGAACGGAACCCGAAGGGGTGGTCCCATTAGAGTTGTTGTTGGCGGCTGGACCATTGGTGATGTAGGGTGGAGACCCTAGTTGGTGATCTTTCACGAATTGGAGGGGGAAACCTTGAAGAACACGAAGAACACGGGGCGGAACGGGGAGAAATTATAAGAGAAACACTTAAGAACAAGCCCAATCACACAACTACTAGACTAACAAACACATAAGATCTACAAGGTACATGAACAATCAATGGGGACAAGGATACATCGAAAGGTCCATCCCAAATCCAAGAGGAGATGAGCTCTTGATGATCCAGATAGATCCTTCCCTAGAAGGGGTCTTGAATCCATTAGGGATCTTCTCACATGGAGATCTTGATCTCCATGGGAGTAGTAGTGGTAATGAGCATAGCTGGACTAGATGTAAGTATCACATTGCTAACCAAGAGAAGAGGAAGGAGGTGATCTATATATAGTCTAAGGCACGAATTTGTCGGGTAGAACACACTTATGGAGTTCAAGTTCCTTCACAGTGCACTGTATCGCATTAGCTTGTTCAATCATAGAACAATTATTCACCATATTATAGTCATGAAAACTCTCCATGGTGTACAGTTCACTGCTTGTATCTGTTGCACCAAATTTTGCATTCAGTGCATCCCGCAGTGTCTTTTCGTCAACAAGAACACTCAGAATGCATTCCGTGCACACCGGTAAACTTATCCGGCCTCGGTGCATCCAACCATAGTTAACTCAGGAAATTGCCTAGAATTAAGTTTTTGGATTGTTGGAATATTAAGTAAGTTCATGATTAATTCCACCAAGAATAGCAACTCCAGAAAAAGACATGAACAGATCACGATTTACGTATTGTTCGGTAGTTGCAGTAGGAGACGACCCGTGATGACGAACTTAAGCAGTCGCGCAAAGCGCCGCCTCGCCACGCCAGGCGAGGCAAGCGAGCACGCGCGCGTGGTATTTCCTTTCTCTTCTCAACACACCACCTAGAGTGATGGAGAGAACCCACTATATAAAGAGGTCCAACTCTTCAACTTTCGGGGTGGGACTAAACTTTAGCACCACCACTTGCCATTTTACATATGAGCTCATTTGAGATTTCAGATTTTGTTAATGGGTCAGGCCCATTAATTCTACGAAAAAACTAACGCCCACACGTGTGGCATCTTGCACATCGCCCACACGCCTCCATCACCACTCATTTTGCCACGTATGAACAGATGACATCAGCATGAATCTTTTTTGGTTTTCGGCTTAAATTTTTTATCTCGTAATTAAAAAAATTGAATTAAAATTTTGTTTTCATCATTAAATCCGTCTCGACGAGATCTTCAAAATTAGACCCCATGTTGATAGGTTTCGACGAAATTTTTTTTGCCCAAAAGCTACCATGATGTTTACACTTTAGTTGCCATAGTGTTTAAACTAAAGTTGCCATGTGGCAATTTTAGTTTGTAGAGCATGGCAATTTTATTTTTTTATGATGGCAATTTCAGTACTTTGACAATGGAAATTATTTTTTGTATGAACCGTGGCAATTTTAAGTGCATGTATCATGGCAATTTTAGTTTATGGTTCATAGCAAGTCTAGTTTCTTAATTTTCTGTTTTATAATATATCAAAATTTACTTTTAAATGTAGAAGAAAATAGCTAAAACATTCATGGCAAACTCACTGTAAACATCATGACAATTCATATACAATAGACATGGCAACTTTTAACCCAAAAAAATTTCGTCGAAATATATTGATATGAAATCTAGTTTTGAAGATCTCGTCGCGAGGGATTTAATGTTGAAAACGGATCTTCAATCGGATTTTCATTTAAGAGATAAAACATTTTAAAAACTAAAAATCTAAAACAATTCTCACATGCATGCATGTGTTGACGTGGCGTAGTCTGTGTGTTATAGGGCGTTGATGACCCACAAGTGTAGGGGATCTATCGTAGTCATTTCGATAAGTAAGAGTGTCGAACCCAACGAGGAGCAGAAGGAAATGACAAGCGGTTTTCAGTAAGGTATTCTCTGTAAGAACTGAAATTATCGGTAACAGATAGTTTTGTGATAAGGTAATTCGTAACGGGTAACAAGTAACAAAAGTAAATAAGGTGCAGCAAGGTGTCCCAATCCTTTTTGTAGCAAAGGACAAGTGATGTAGGGTGGAACCCTATAGCGACGATCTTTCACGTTTGGAGTGGGATCCCTCGAAGAACACGATGAACACGGGGAAGAATGGGGAGAAATCACAAGGGGAAACACTCAAGAACAAGTCCAAATCACACATCCACTAGACAATCAAACACACAAGATCACAAGGTATGAACAACAAAGGGAAAGATACAAGGTAAGGTTCATCTCCAAGAGGAGGTCTTGATGATATCCTAGATGGATCTTCCCACAAGGGGGTCTTGATGATATCCCGCGGGATCTTCTCCTAGATGGAGGTCTTGGCCTCCAATGGAGTAGTGGTCTCTCTCTCTCAAGAGTAGAGATAGGTAGGAGCAAAGCTCACCTAAGAATGAGCTATCACTTTGCTAACCCTAGAAAGGAGGTGGAGGAGGTCTATTTATAGCCCAAGGGGCGAAGGGGTAAGTGAGGGGCGAAGGGGTACACGGGCTTCGGCCCAAGTCACGCACGCAGGCGGGGTCCGGATGATCCGGATGGTGGCCCGGATGATCCGGGTGTCGGGGGTCCGGATGATCCGGGCGACCGTCCGGATGATCCGGCTTCGTCGAGCAGCTTCTGTTGTCTTCGGGCACGTTAGCCGGATCGTCCGGGAGGTCGTCCGGATCGTCCGGGCTCGGTCCGGATCGTCCGGCTGGGGGTCCGGATGATCCGGGCAACTCCAGTCTTGCTCCATTCTTCTTCTTCCTTTCTTCCGTCTTCTCTTCCACGCTTCCCTCGCGGATGGTGTAGTCGTTCCTTGGCGCTTGCACTCCTCCTCGTCGTCCGTGAAGTTCCGACAATACCTATTCATGCGCACGGGAGAAGTGTCAAGTAGTATGCCATCCTTGAAGGGGTCAAGTGAGCACGTGTAAAGGAGATGATTCACCTTAGTGTGTGTGAAGTAGATGTCGCACGTGTCACTTGCCAAATGGGCTCTTGACATGGTGATGTCCGTAGGATGCTCCGCATCATCCCCTCCCCCTTGGGAAAGATCCGACCTCGGATCGAAAACCAAATCACCATGGGAAAGAGATGGCGTTGCCGTGTAGAAGTGGTCGATCACCAAGTTCTTGTCATCTTGAAGTTCCAAATGGGCACTCTCCAATGTCGCACAGTCTTGTAATTCCTTCAAAAGTAGCAAAGATAACAAGCACTTGGAAAAACAAATGTGGTTGTTGTAAGAGCAAAACCAAGCATTCAAGAGGTGATTCACCCAACAAGTGTTGTCATCAAGCATAGCATATGGTTTGACAAAGAAGTGTGTCATGACATTTTGACATATAAATTGAGCACAATCAAGTACATCATGGGAACAAGCATGTAAATGGGAGGTCAAGATGCAAATATATGTGATAAGTGAACAAGCATCTACCTCAAGGTCAGAGCAAGCATGCATAAAGAGCTCAATGAACGGTCTATGGTAGGCATAAGAGTCATTCACAACACCAAATATAGTGAAATGTCTAAACACATGGGGCAAGTGCAAGACAATCCAAGCATAACGTGCATAGGGTGTAGTGAAGATATCGTGGCACTCAACACAAAGGAAAGAGCAATTGTTCATCATGTGTGAGGCAATCAAGTCAAGCATGTGACAAGCAAAGGGACATGGCATATGTGAAGAAATGATATTGGTGCAACCAACCATATGATAGTAGCAAGTAGTCCAAGAATTGGATGCAACACACAAGGTATATATGTCATGAAGCATGAAAATGTGGCAATCATGGTAGAAAGCAATATCTCGAACATGCGTGCAAATGGTGCAAGCAACACATGAAGTATGATTCACAATATCCAAGCTCAAGAAGGATGTCACCGTGAAAGTGTGTCCTTGTGCATTCTTCACAATGCCGAAGTGGAAGCAAATACGGTGTAGAAGCGAGTCGTGGTAGAATGTATGAGGCTCGCTCTCAAGAGCTCGAATGGTCAACTCACGTGAAGTGGAAGTCGAAACAAAGTCCAAGTATCCTACACATGCACACAACAAAACAAAGAACGTATGCACATGGTAGACAAACACATCATCCATCATGATGGTTCTCTTCTCTTGCACATAACTATTAGAAGCACAAGTGCATGAATAATATGATGCAACAATGGCTATATTCATGGCACTAGGTATATGGTGCAAAGAAGTAAGACAAGCATGCTTCACAAGAATTATGTCAAAATCTCCAAATATATGCGAGAATGCTATGGGGGCAATCTCATGAGCAAGAAGAGAATCATTGTTGCACTCAATACATGGTAAATCATCTAGCATGAGAGAGGCAACACATGGAGATATATGACAAGGAGCAATATGAATCATGTGCAAAGCATATGGATGGTTGTCATCAACCGCATGAGATGAGCACTTATAACACAAGAGATAATGATCAAGATATATCATGTGAGAGGCATGAGCATATATGTCATCAACCCAAGAAAGCAAGTAGTGGAACATGGGTGATGCAATATAGCGAGCATTCATAGCTATCAAATCAAGCAAGCTAGTAGTGCGAAGATGCAACATACTAGGAGGAATCATGGCAAACATGTCATTGGTGCAAATAGTGGGCATGAATAATTCACAAGTCATAGCACAAGCATGAAAGCAAGATATGAGTACAATATCATGAATGTATTGGCGAGAGGCCATATGTGAATAGCAATGGGTCATCATGACTCTCCCAACACAACAAGCATCAATAGAATGGGGCACATGATAAACATGGCAAAAGCAACAAGGATCTCCACCAAGCATGCAAATTCACATAGGAATATCATAATGGAGAATCATGGGTAGATGCAAACAAGGGTCACAATTGCATGGCAAAGGCATAGAAGCAAGCATAGCATGCAAAGTGAACACGGTAAAATGAGCATAATGTGAGAAGTGGTAAATGGCCCATAGCCGTGTGAGAGCCAAGTAGAGGAGTTGCGCGTAGTCCTTGCGCGAAGGGAACAGTGGTAAGGATAGTCCACGGGATCCCAGATCGTCATTGCTCTCAAGAGCTCGTTTTGTCAACTCGTGGGATTGCGAGGTTGACAAGTATTCCTGGGTACCTACACAAAAGAGACACAAACGAAAGAAATTGTGTGTGTGGTAAATGTACACATCATCCATCATGATGTGTATGTGCACGTGTGAGTTAGCACAAGATAAGCATCGCTCAAAGAAATTTGATGCATGGTATAAGAACATGTCATCCATCATGAAAGAATAGTTATTATGTATGACATGATGGGGACACAAATTGAGCAAACAAGTATATGGCACATCAAAAGCATGTTTATTCATGGGGAGCATATGGTGCACACAAGTATTGGGATCATGCAATGGATGGGATGGGTCAAAATCTCCTAAAATGTATGAGGAAGCTATGGGGGCCTCCTGATGAGCAATATCGGAAACATCATATGGAGAAAATGGACAACATCCAAAACAATGCATATCCGAAGCTAGGTGGTCATGGCATGGCATATGAGATAAATGATGCAAAGGGAGCATATCAATATCAACACAAGAAAAACAAATGCCAATAACCATGGGCTTGTCATCTATGCCATATGTGCAAATTGGGTTTATTTTAATGGCATATGCATAGTCACTATGAAGAGATTGCAAATAAGACATATGGTTGATCTCATGCATAGCATATGACAAGTCAAGCAGATTATCAAACATGATGTGACCTAAAGAATTGTCACAAGAAATCCTATGTAACATGGCATCACAACTAATAGACTCCAGAAGAGAATCATCATACTCATCATAAATGGGAAAATCATCGCATGGGGAAATCATACTAGCATGAAGCATGGCAATAGGTGGATCAACATCATGCAAGCAATCAATGTCAAGAATGTCCACTAGTGGGACTAGAGCATCACCTTCACCTATGTTACCTTTGTCATTCCACTCAAGTGGTGTAGGTGAGGTGGGAAAGACCAAATGGTGGTCATCTTCATCTTGATGGAACCATGTGGGGGGTGCATCATATTCCACCATGGCCATCGTCTTGTCCAAAGGGAGGACGAAGTCGTCGAGGATCGGCGCGTCATCATCAATGGGACCTAGCACCAAATGAGAAGACATAATAGAGGTAGAGGTCAAGTTGTTAGAAATGCAAATGGCCTCACGAGACCTATCAACTATCTCACTCTCTCTATGTGGTGGTTCACTCACTCACTCAAAATAGGTGCACTCAAACTCACGTATGGTGGAGTCACTCATCTCACTCAAGTGGTGGGGGTTGTGGCTCTCCTCACATGGGAATTGTGGCAACTCATCATATATGGGGCTAGTGGTGAAGTCACTCTCACTCTCAATATGGTGGCACAAGTCACTCAAGTCATCATACATCACCGTGGTCGAAGGGAAAGTCCCATGCTCAACCATCTCGTCGTGGTCGTCGTGGATGAAGGCCGAAGATGGCACATCATCACTCTCGTTGTGGATGAAGGCCGAAGATGGCACATCATCACTCTCGCCTCCTAAGATGGAAGCATCATCCTTGCTCGCCACCTTGTCGCTCGCCTCCAAAGCTTGGTCCTTGGGAGCATCGTCTTGGAGCTCGTCGGGCTTGGACATCTTGGTGGTACTAGCCTCATGCTTGTCGTAGAGCTTGGTCGCCGCGAAGTTTGCTTGGGGTGGAGAAGCCTTGGCCTTCATGAGTTCTTGTTCCGCCTTGAGAGCACCAATGTAGTAGTCGTCGATGGACTTGTAGTTCTCGAGGAAGATGGTCTTGGAGATGTCATTGTGCAATCCCATCATGAAGTGGAACTTCATCGAAATGGGGTCGTCCACGCCGGCTCGTCGCAAGGCAATCATCATCTCCTTGAAGTACTTGTCGATGGACTTGGATCCTTGGGTGGTGTTCTCCAATTGGTGTCGAAGTTGTTCCGTGTAGGTTGGAGGCACAAACTCTCGCCGTAAAGCTCTCTTCGTCCTGGGCCAACTCAACTCGTAGCTCTCCGAAGGTGTGTGAAGCCACCATGTCGAGGCGTAGTCGTGGAAGTTTCTTGTGGCGCACTTCACTTGATCTTCGGGACGAACTTGATGTAGCTTGAGGTAGTCGTCCATCAAACGCTCCCACTCGAGGTACTCCTCGGGTTCTTGAGTCCCATAGAAAGGAATCGTGTGGTCGATGTCGAGGTCGTAGTAGCTCGTGGAAGTCGCGGACTTGAGCTTGGGGAGCTTCTCTTGAGTGTAGTCTTGGGGTTCTTGTTGGCGAAGATGCCGTATGTCCATAGGCGAAGATGCCTTGAAGTCACTTGGCGAAGATGCCAAGGGAGATGGTGAAGTCATTGAGCGGTTGTTGATGTAGAGCTCTTGACCTTCACGCTCTTGTTGGTGATGGTGTCGATGCCGATGTGATCTTGCCGGAGATGGTAGCTCGGAAGCATGTGCTCTTGAGCGTCTTCTCGAAGATGAGGAAGATCGCTTGTAGGACTTGATGAGGGCTTTAATCTCCTCCATTTTAGCTTGCATCTTGGCGTCGGAGTTGTTGTTCATGGCATCGAACTCGTCGTTGTTGTTGTAGACCGAAGATGAAATGCCTTGCCTATCCATCACAAGACTCGAGTAGAGGTGAGTAGGAAATGAGATAAACAATACCAAGTTACCTTTTCCCAAAGTTGAGGATGTATCTCGTGTCACTCAATGTGAGATGAAAGAATAGTGGAATTGGTACCGGACTTGTTCACTCACACCTATCAAGTAAAGCTTGTGGTAGAGCTCGGTGAGGATAGTGGCACAAAAATTTAATGCAAAATGTTAGCAAGAGTCAATAATGTTGAAAGAGATTCACAAATTCGCAAGTGAAACAAATGGACCAATAGCAATGAAAGGTACACGGAAACACACACATGGATAGATAAATGGGGTCGTGCAACCAAGGAATGAGCATAAAATGTGGAATCCACGGAAAACGCTCGTGTTGCACAACTCAAGAGAGACGCTAGCACGATTGCTCAATAGGCGGATACGACACTTGTGCACAACCTATAAGATGCAAAATGGATATTCTTTCTATCCCAAGTATGCTATGTATGTATGGTTCCCGGTGTTTCTCTCAAGCATGATATCATATGATGTAGATTTTGGTATGGCTCTTATGTTCAATGGGGTATGATGCTATGGCACTTGCTCACGAGCTCTTTGCTCTCTTTTTGCTTAAAAGCTTTTTCTCTTTTTTTTCTATGGCCACTTTTGCACAATGCACAAACCAAAATAGCAATTGTGTATATGCGGGAACAAACTTGAGGCACAATGGATGATATGATACCAAGATGATATGGTATGTATGCAATGGATGGTGTAGACCACTAATGTGCACAAGTAACGTTGCCGGCAATACTCAAATGGCTAGTCTCGATAGGCAAGTAACGCAAAATGGGCTAGGGGTTAACAATGCAATTGCAAGGGAATATACAAAGGTGTCGTCGAGGTTACCGTCCTTTGCGATGATGAGTGGCGGTGTTCTTGGTGTAGATACCAAGATGATGGAGACTCGTCCCTAAGTATCCGAAACACCTTAGGAAACGGAAAAACCGCGAACTCAAAATCTCAAATGACAAATGTCAAATGGTGGTAGCAGAAAGCGGTGGTGGTGTTGCACTAGGCAATGCAGAAGTGGAATGATGGGCTATACACGGGTCAGAGTTGAAGTTGCCGTCCCTAAGTAGCCGAAACACCTTAGGAGACACAAACCACAACTCAAACAACCACATATGCAATGGGGAACAAAATGGGTTAGGTTGCGGAAGTCGGTGGTGGTAATGCGGATGATATGGTGAATGGCCTAGGCAAACTTGCCAAATTTCAGAAAATATGATGGAGTCAAATGATGTTGGTGATATTTTTGTGGGATGGGGGATGTCAATAGCTTCAAAACGAGCTAAAGAACGTCAAAATCGGACTCCGGATGAATTAGTTATGGTCGAAACAAGAATTCAGCCGAGTCAGTGTCAGGGTTAACCGGACATCCGGGAGGAGGTCCGGATGATCCGGGCTAGGTCCGAATGATCCGGGAGTACTTCCGGATGATCCGGGTTCGTCAGCTCCGGTTCGGGAATTTGGGCGTGTGGGTTATCCGGACGTCCGGGGGGCGTCCAGCTGATCCGGGGGATGTCCGGATGATCCGGGAGAAGGTCCGGATGATCCGGGCAAGTCAATCCGCTCGGGATTTGCTCTCGGGGACGAATTTTTGGGCGAAAATGGATGATTTTCGGGGCAAAATTTGAGGGATTTCATGGATGGAAGGTGGGGAAACTTGGGGAGATGCTAGATCCACTTGAAACCAAGCAAATCCATGGATCAAAATCAACAAAACATCATCAAACCAACAAATCACAAAAAAATTTGGGGGCTATTTTTGGTGGGGATTTTCGGATTTAGGACGAAATTAACAAAATCAAGCTAGAAAACACGGGGTAGGGGCTCAAAAAATGTGATCAACGTGGCTCATGATACCATATGATGTAGGGTGGAACCGTATAGCGACGATCTTTCACGTTTGGAGTGGGATCCCTCGAAGAACACGATGAACACGGGGAAGAACGGGGAGAAATCACAAGGGGAAACACTCAAGAACAAGTCCAAATCACACATCCACTAGACAATCAAACACACAAGATCACAAGGTACATGAACAACAAAGGGAAAGATACAAGGTAAGGTTCATCTCCAAGAGGAGGTCTTGATGATATCCTAGATGGATCTTCCCACAAGGGGGTCTTGATGATATCCCGCGGGATCTTCTCCTAGATGGAGGTCTTGGCCTCCAATGGAGTAGTGGTCTCTCTCTCTCAGGAGTAGAGATAGGCAGGAGCAAAGCTCACCTAAGAATGAGCTATCACCTTGCTAACCCTAGAAAGGAGGTGGAGGAGGTCTATTTATAGCCCAAGGGGCGAAGGGGTAAGTGAGGGGCGAAGGGGTACACGGGCTTCGGCCCAAGTCACGCACGCAGGCGGGGTCCGGATGATCCGGATGGCCCGGATGATCCGGGTGTCGGGGGTCCGGATGATCCGGGCGACCGTCCGGATGATCCGGCTTCGTCGAGCAGCTTCTGTTGTCTTCGGGCACGTTAGTCGGATCGTCCGGGAGGTCGTCCGGATCGTCCGGGCTCGGTCCGGATCGTCCGGCTGGGGGTCCGGATGATCCGGGCAACTCCAGTCTTGCTCCATTCTTCTTCTTCCTTTCTTCCGTCTTCTCTTCCACGCTTCCCTCGCGGATGGTGTAGTCGTTCCTTAGCGCTTGCACTCCTCCTCGTCGTCCGTGAAGTTCCGACAATACCTATGCATGCACACGGGAGAAGTGTCAAGTAGTATGCCATCCTCGAAGGGGTCAAGTGAGCACGTGTAAAGGAGATGATTCACCTTAGTGTGTGTGAAGTAGATGTCGCACGTGTCACTTGCCAAATGGGCTCTTGACATGGTGATGTTCGTAGGATGCTCCGCATCAACAAGCCTGGACAAATTCTTATATGAAGGAAAACGCTCCCGAGGACACATGGGAATTATCGTCAAGCTAGTTTTCATCACGCTTATATGATTCGCGTTCGTTACTTTGATAATTTGATATGTGGGTGGACCGGTGCTTGGGTACTGCCCTTTCTTGGACAAGCATCCCACTTATGATTAACCCCTATTGCAAGCATCCACAACTACAAAAGAAGTATTAATGTAAACCTAACCATAGCATGAAACATATGGATCCAAATCAACCCCTTACGAAGCAACGCATAAACTAGGGTTTAAACTTCTGTCAATCTAGCAACACATCATCTACTTATTACTTCACAATGCCTTCCTCTAGGCCCAAACAATGGTGAAGTGTCATGTAGTCGACGTTCACATAACACCACTAGAGGAAAGACAACATACATCTCATTAAAATATCGAACGAATACCAAATTCACATGACTACTTGTAGCAAGACTTCTCCCATGTCCTCAGGAACAAATGTAACTACTCATAAATCATATTCATGTTCATAATCAGAGGGGTATTAATATGCATATAGTATCTGAACATATGATCTTCCACCGAATAAACCAACTAGCATCAACTACAAAGAGTAATCAACACTACTAGTAAACCACAGGTACCAATCTGAGGTTTTGGGACAAAGATTGGATACAAGAGATGAACTAGGGTTTGAGAGAAGATGGTGCTGGTGAAGATGTTGATGGAGATTGACCCCCTCCTGCCAAGAGGATCGATGGTGATGACGATAATGATGATTTCCCCCTCCCGGACGGATGTTTCCCCGGTAGAACAGCTCCGCCGGAGCCCTAGATTGGCTCCGCCAAGGTTCCGCCTCGTGGCGGCGGTGTTTCGTCCCGAAAGCTTGCTTATGATTTTTTCTATGGTAAAAGACTTCATATAGCAGAAGATGGTCACTGAAGGCCTGCCATGGGGCCCACGAGGCAGGGGGCGCGCCCCCACCCTCGTGGTTGGGCCCCCTCTGGTACTTTCTTCGCTCAGTATTTTTTCTTAATTCCCAAAATAACTTTCTGGAGTTTCAGGACTTTTGGAGTTGTGCATAATAGGTCTTTAATATTTGCTCCTTTTTCCAGCCCAGAATTCCAGCTGCCAGCATTCTCCCTCTTCATGTAAACCTTGTAAAATAAGGGAGAATAGGCATAAGTATTGTGACATAACGTGTAATAACAGCCCATAATGCAATAAATATCGATATAAAAGCATGATGCAAAATGGACGTATCAACTCCCCCAAGCTTAGACCTCGCTTGTCCTCAAGCGAAAACCTGAAAGGATCGAGAAGAGGTGTCTAGAGGGGGGTGGATCAGACCCTCAACACACACAGTTGGCAGTTTTTAAGTTTTTCAAGTTTAGGTGGAGTTTAAGCATAAGTTTATCCATTCACAATACAAATCAAGCAAGCATGCAAAGAGTATATGAGCAGCGGAAAGTAAAGCATGCAACTTGCAAGAAAGTAAAGGGATGGGATTGGAGTGTGCAAAAGCAATTGGAGACACGGATGTTTTTGTCGTGGTTCCGATAGGTGGTGCTATCGTACATCCACGTTGATGGAGACTTCAACCCACGAAGGGTAACGGTTGCGCGAGTCCACGGAGGGCTCCACCCACGAAGGGTCCACGAAGAAGCAACCTTGTCTATCCCACCATGGCCATTGCCCACAAAGGACTTGCCTCACTAGGGTAGATCTTCACGAAGTAGGCGATCTCCTTGCCCTTACAAACTCCTTGTTTCACTCCACAATCTTGTTGGAGGCTCCCACGGGACACCTAACCAATCTAGGAGACACCACTCTCCAAAATGTAATAGATGGTGTGTTGATGATGAACTCCTTGCTCTTGTGCTTCAAATGATAGTCTCCCCAACACTCAACTCACTCTCATAGGATTGGATTTGGTGGAAAGATGATTTGAGTGGAAAGCAACTTGGGGAAGGCTAGAGATCAAGATTCATATGGTTGGAATGGAATATATTGGTCTCAACACATGAGTAGGTGGCTCTCTCTCAGAAAATGAGTAGTGGAAGTGTAGGCACAATCTGATGGCTTCCCTCACGAATGAGGAGAAGGTGGAGGGGTATATATAGCCTCCACACAAAATCTAACCGTTACACACATTATACCAAAATCGGTGGGACCGAATCAGAAAACTCGATCGGACCGATTCAGTGCATATGTGACCTGTAAGTGCATCTAGTGCCCCTTAGTGATTTTGGTGTATTGAAGACTTATAGGTTAAGGGACTAATGCGTTTACGAGTGTACACAGGTCTATAAGTCTATGAGGAGTTTGATATTTACAGAGAAAGTCGACCCCTAAAAATGAAGTTCTTCGACTGAAGATTTTGATATTCTAAAGACTTTCTGAAGACTTTGAAAGTGAAGAAATTGGTGTGACCTTGAAGACTTGGTATTCATTTGAGGAACATGAAGCGTGAAGACTTTTGTTTTCGTAGTTTCATTTTCTCTTTCTTGAGTCATAGGAAACACCGTACTGTTAAAGGGGGTCGAGGAAATACTAAGGAAAAATTTCCATGTGATGCTCAACTCAAAATCCTACACCTACCAATCCCTTCGAGCGAAGCCATTGGAAATCTCATACAGTTCAGTCAATTTCTTCAGTGACAGAGACGCAGTTCTTCTGGTCACTGAGAACTTTGCTCTGACTGAGGAGTTAGGAATTCGCCAGTGTGAATTGCCTACACAGTGAGGAACATGATAGCCCTGAGGAATTTGAGAGCCGAATTTCCGACCGTTGTTGTGCTGCGCACTAGCTGTCCCAAAATATCCTATCCACCTAACGGTCATATCATTGAAGGGAATTTATGTCTTATCATGTCGGGCTGCTCCCTAGGCTATAAATAGCCGCCCCCTACAACCACTAGTTGGTTGGCTGCTCCGAGAGAACTTGACACTTGTCATTTGAGAGCAACCCATCCTCCGAGGACTTTGAGCGAAAATCATCAAGTGAGGAAAACCCAAAACCAAACCCCCACAAACCCAAAGTGATTGAGCATCACTGAAGAAATTGATCCTGCGTGGATCCGACGCTTGTTACCTTTGAAGGCTGTGCTTCTTCGAGACGGTTAGGCGTCAAGGTCTAGAGCATCCAAGAGGAATTGTGGATCGCCGAGTGACCAAGTGTGTGAAGGTTTGGAAGTCACCTGAAGACTTACCACGAGTGATTGGACGAGGCCTGCGTGGCCTTAGTTCAAGGAGAATACGGTGAGGACTGGGTGTTCTGAGCTGCGTGCTTAGTGACTGGGTGTCCGGGACTGCGTGTCCTCGAGTTTAAATACTCAGCCGCTCCAACCAGACGTACAACTGAGACATCAGTTGGAACTGGTTTACCAAATCATTATCTTCACCAACCTAACTGGTTCTATTTCCTCAACTCTTTCATTTCCTCATTACTGTGTTGAGTGTTTGTTCATATCTGTGTTTGAAGACTTTGACTGAAGACTTTCTCAATTTCCTCAGTTCAATTTCTTCAGTCTGTTTGTCTTCATCTTGTGTATCCTGTGATTACGCTTTCTGTACTCTGTGCTTGTCTTCATTTCATCATGATGACCATGCTTGTATTCTGTTATGCCTACTTCTGAGTACTTATTTCGTTGCTAGTAGTTCTTCGCTAAGGAATTTCCTCACCGGCAAATTCCTAAGTGAAGAATTCATAAAAATCGCCTATTCACCCACCCTCTAGTCGATATAACGCACTTTCAATTGGTATCAGAGCAAGGTACTCCCTTGTTCTATGTGATTTTGGTTTAACCGCCTGGAGTTTTAGTTATGTCGACCGCAGGTATGATCAAGGTCTCGGCTGGGTGTCCTACCTTTGATGGGACGGATTATCCCTACTGGAAGAACAAGATGCGAATGCATCTTGAGGCAATTGACAACAATCTCTGGTATGTTGTGGAAAATGGTGTCCCCTCGGTCACACCCTCACTGAACGCTACCGATGTGAAGAGATTCAAGCAACTCGATTCTCCAGCGAAGAATATCATATGTGGTCATCCGAGTAAAGGACAGTATGGAAGAGTGAGTGCTTTGGAAACTGCTAAGCTTATCTGGGATAGGCTGTCCAAAGTGAATGAAGGAGTCTCAACTCAGCGTGACTCTCAAGTTGATGTTCTTCGGAATCTCTTCAACCGCTTCAAAAGACTCGACAATGAAAATGTCCAACAAACCTTTGATCGCCTCACTGACATCTCAAATGAGCTTCAAGCCCTCGGTGCCACTGACATCACTGATCATGAGGTGGTGAAGAAACTGTTGAGATTGCTTGATTCCTCATTTGATACTCTGGGACTGATGATACAAGAACGGGCTGACTACAAGTCTCTTGATCCTGCCGATATCCTCGAAAGGCTAAATACTCACGAGTTCCAGCTTGCTGAAAAGAGAGATCTCTATGGTTCGAGCTATGGCAAATCACGTGCCCTGAAGGCCAAGGCTGTGTCTGACTGAATGTGAGGATTCTGGTAGTAGCCTTGGTGATCCTGAAGAATTGAGCCAGGAGCTTGCACTGCTCGTGAAGAAATTTCAGAAGTTCTCAAGACGTGGTCGCTTTGGAAAATCCTCAAGAGGCAGTGATTCCTCATCCAGTGACTATAAGAGAAGGCTGTGCCACAAATGCAAGAAACCTGGTCACTATATTCAAGATTGTCCTCAGTGGGAAAAGGAAATGAAGAAGAAGAAATACACAGATTACAGTTCTGATGATGCGAAGAAGAAGAAGAAATCGTCAAAATCTTCGTCATCAAAATCCTCGAAGTCTTCATCTCACAAGAAGAGCAGCTCCAAGAAGGCTCGGGCATTCATTGGCAAGGAAATGGACTTTGAAGCTGAATCTGAGGAAAATGATGAAGAGGAGGCGTCTGAAGAGTCTGAATCTGGTGTGGCGAGTCTGGCCTTCGCTACTGCTTTCGTCAGCAAGTCCATCTTCAACACTGAAGAAACTGACCCCACCGACAAACCTGATGAAGATAATGATGGCTACGCTCCCACCTATTGCTTCATGGCGAAAGGTGCAAAGGTACTCAAATACAACTCCTCTGAATCTAGTGAAAATGAATCTACTGAGGATCTCAAGCCCAGCTACTCTAAACTTGCTAAGATTGCTGTAAAACAACAACGGGCTTTTGAAAAGGTTCAAAACATGCTAGACAAAAGTTATGATATGTTGGGTGAAGAAATGGATCACACTAAAGCCCTGACTGAAAATCTTCAGAGACTTCAGTCTAGGTTTGATAACCTTCAAAGTCATCATAACACTCTCTTATCTGATCATGAGAAACTTTCTTATGAATTTCTTCAAGAAAAGCAAGATCACGAGAAGCTTTCCTCTGAATCTCTTCAAAGAAAGGAAGATCTTGAAAATCTAAGAGTGTGTTATGAAGATCTTCAGAAGGAGCGCGATTCATTACTTGCTCAACAAAACAGTGCTTCTCAGGAAGAATTTGTTCCTCCATGCTTAAAGTGCATTGAACGTGAATCTGCTAATTCTTCACCTGAATGTTCAAATGCTTCAACTGTTACAAATTCTTCATCTGCCTCTGCTATCACTAATTCCTCATCTGAGGACATTGCTAGTATCACTGACAATGCAGGGCTGAAGGAATTGTACATGACAGGCATGTACAAAAGCCTCAAAGGGCATCAGACTCTCTGTGATGTGCTTAAAAAGCAGATCCTCAACAGAAACCCTAGGAAAGAGGGTATTGCCTTTGAGAGGGAACTCAATGCTGATGGAACATATTGGAAGCCTGAGCAGTACCCCAAAACCTCATGGGTTGCTGCAAAGGGACCTCCAGTTGATCCATCTAACTTATCTGGCTTTACATGTGAATCTCCTCATTTTTCTGATGAGTCATTTGACTCCAACTATAAACTGTTCAAAAATCAGAATGGTGAAGTATTGGCTAGATATGTTGGCACTAACTGCAGGAATGGTTCTCCTATGAAGAAAATCTGGGTTCCAAAGAAGTGCCTTGAAAGTCTTCAGGTGAATGTCCTCATGACACCACCAGTGAAGAACAAGAACCCCAGATCAAATTCTTCATATGGACCAAATTCTTCATATGGATCAAAATCCTCAAAAGGATCAAAGTCCTCATATGATTATCATCGTGCTAACAACTCTGTCTCGCAGGGTAGAGCTAAGGGCTATGAATATGTGCATTATTCTTCAAATCATTATGTTCATAAGTCCTCGAAGAATTTCTCTGCTTATTCATATGCTTACCCTAACCCCTCTTATGTGAAACGAAATGGTTTGGCATCTTTGCCACCTTTCTCATATGGTGCTCGTAGAGTGATGAATTCTTTGCCACCCCTCCAGATGTGGGTGGTGAAGAAAAAGAACTAATCTCTTCTGCAGGGTCAGGTCTCCAGACGTGCTTTAACGTCTGAAGAATTTGCTGGGGACCTGACAAAATTGCCTGAAAGGACGCAGGCGAATCATGATGAAATGAACTTTCATTTCACACGTCCTCATACTGCTATATCTGTTTACTGCTTGATGAAATTCATCTGATGAACTTGATATCATATTCTTCACTGATGAAGCATATGAGATTGTAAGCTACACTAATTCATCTGCAGGATGATCAACCCAAAACCACTGAATGGGTCCTCGATAGTGGATGTACAAATCACATGACTGGTGACAAGAATCTATTGATGGATGCTCCCTTATCACCGTCACATCTGAAGCATATCATCTTTGCTGACAAAGGCAAAAGTCAGGTGTTGGGTCTTGGTAAGGTTGCAATCTCTAAGGATAAACACATGGACAAAGTCATGCTTGTTGAGTCCTTAGGATACAATCTCATGTCAGTCTTAATGCTTTGTGATCTTGATATGGTTGTTGTCTTTGGCAAGTATCGCTGTGTTGTGATTATGGAAGCTGACAATTCCAAAGTCTTCGAAGGCGTTAGGAGAGGAGATTTGTATATTGTTGATTTCTCTACAGGACCACAACCAGCCGTGTGTCTACTTGCAAAAACTTCAGAAGGCTGGCTATGGCATCGACGACTTGGTCACGCAGGCATGAGGAATTTGCACACGCTTGCGAAGAAGAAGTATGTCATTGGCATTGAGAATATCAAATTCCTCAAGGATCACTTATGCGGAGCCTGTGAAGCTGGAAAAATGACCAAGGCCAAGCATCCAGCGAAGACTATCATGACCACTACTCGTCCATTCGAATTGCTTCACATGGACCTCTTCGGACCTAATCATTACTTGGCAGTCACTAATGATGCATCTCTATATGGTTTTGTCATTGTTGATGATTATTTTCGATATACATGGGTACACATTGTTACTTACAAACATGAAGTGCAGGAAGTCTTCAAACGATTTTCCTCGAGGGCTTCAACCAACTTTGGTGTGAAGATCAAGCACATCAGAAGTGACAATGGAACTGAGTTCAAGAATTCCGGTCTTGATGCCTATCTTGATGAACTTGGTATTACTCATGAGTTATCTGCTCCCTATGCTCCTCAGCAAAATGGCGTCGTGGAGCGCAAGAACAGAACTCTTGTTGAGATGACTCGCACTATGCTTGATGAATACAAAACACCTCAGCGTTTTTAGATTGATGCAATTGATACTGCGTGCCACATCATCAACAGAGTATATCTTCACAAATTCTTCAAGAAGACGGCCTATGAACTCCTCACTAACAAGAAACCCAATGTGAGTTATTTCAAAGTCTTCGGTGCTAAATGTTGGATTAGAGATCCTCACCACAACTCTAAATTTGCACCAAAAGCACATGAAGGTTTTATGCTTGGTTATGGAAAGGACTCGCACACCTACATAGTCTTCAACATTGTTCTTCACAAGATTGTTGACACTGTAGATGTGCGGTTCGATGAAACTAATGGCTCGCAAAGAGAGCACCTACCTTCTGTGTTAGATGAACCAGCACCTGAGGATTCCATCAAGTTCAAGGCAACTGAGGATGTCATTCCTACTGAAGAATCTGCTGAAGAATTCATTCCAGTTCATGAAGAACGTCGAGCTGATGCACCCGAAGAACATGATGGGGAAAATGGTGCTGAAGAAAATGCTGATCAAATTCCTCAGCGACAACCAGCTCATCCTCGCGTTGCAAAAGAAGTGCAAGTGGAGAAGATCATCGATGACATTAGAGCCCTAGGTCCTCTCACACGCTCAAAAGCTTCACATTTATCTAACTTTTGTGGGCACTATGCTTTTGTCTCTATCACAGAGCCCACTAAGGTAGATGAAGCATTTCTGGAGCCGGAGTGGATTCAGGCTATGCAAGAAGAATTACATCAATTCGAGCTTAACAATGTCTAGGAACTGGTCAATCGTCCAGATCCTCGCAAGCATAATATCATTGGCACAAAGTGGATCTACCGCAACAAGCAAGATGAAAATGGCCTTGTGGTGAGGAATAAGGCACGACTGGTAGCTCAAGGCTACACACAGGTTAAAGGAATTGATTTTGATGAAACTTTTGCACCTGTTGCTAGACTTGAGGCTATTCGCATATTACTTGCTTACGCTAACCATCATGATATCATCTTATATCAAATGGATGTGAAAACTGCATTCCTCAATGGTAAGCTTGAGGAAGAAGTATATGTTGCTCAACCCCTAGGTTTTGAAGATCCAAAGAATCCTGACAAAGCCTTCAGACTCAATAAGGCTCTCTATGGCCTCAAGCAAGCCCCTCGGGCGTGGTATGATACATTGAAGGAATTCTTCATGAAGAATGGCTTCACACCCGGTTCACTCGACCCTACTCTCTTTACTAAATCTTATGATGGTGAACTGTTTGTGTGCCAAATATATGTTGATGATATTATCTTTGGCTGTACTGACCAACGTTATAGTGATGAATTTGCTTATATGATGAGTGAAGAATATCAAATGTCTATGATGGGAGAGTTGAAATTCTTCTTAGGTCTTCAAATTCGTCAATAGCGCAATGACATATTCATACTGAGGAAATTCGGCATGCAAGATTGCAAAGGCTCAAAATTCCTATGCCCACAAATGGCCATTTATGCACTGATGAAAATGGTGTTGACTTCGATCACAAGGTATACCGCTCCATGATTGGTTCTTTATTATACTTATGTGCATCTAGGCCAGATATAATGCTTAGTGTTTGCATGTGTGCCCGATTTCAAGCTGCACCGAAGGAATCACACCATAAGGCTGTGAAGCATATTCTTCGATATCTAGCTCACACACCAACACTAGGATTATGGTACCCCAAGGGCTCTGCTTTTGATCTCATTGGATATTCTGACTCTGACTATGCTGGTGATCGTGTGGACCGCAAGTCAACATCTGGCACTTGTCATTTCCTCGGACGATCTTTGGTCTGTTGGTCCTCGAAGAAACAGAACTGTGTCTCACTGTCTACCGCTGAAGCTGAATACATTGCTGCTGGCTCTTGCTGTGCTCAACTGCTTTGGATGAAGCAAACCCTCAAGGACTATGGCGTCAACGTGAAGAATGTGCCTCTCCTCTGCGACAATGAGAGTGCCATCAAGATTGCTCACAACCCAGTTCAGCACTCGAAGACAAAGCACATCCAGATTCGTCATCATTTTCTTCGTGATCATGTGTTGAAGGGCGACATCTCCATCGAGCACGTGAAGACTGAAGAACAGCTAGCTGATATCTTCACTAAGCCCTTGGATGAGAAGAGATTAAGCAAGTTGTGGTGTGAGCTAAATATCTTAGAATCTTCGAATGTTCTTTGAAAAGGACACACATCCTAACACTTATGCAAAATTGATGACTTAGATGTGCAACACATGAAGAAACGTTTTTCTTCAATCAATGAAGAATAACACTCTAAGTGTGAAGAATTTGATTCTCAGAACCCTACGACAATTGTACGCGGTGTCTGAAATCATCATTCTTATACGGTGGGTCATGCCACCACAAAAAGTTGAAAATCTTCAATTTGAGTTTTTCCTTAGATTTGAAATTCTTCAGTTTTTCAAATTCTTCAACTTTGCAAAATCTTCACTATTTCCATCATTTTTCTTCATTGGCTATATATATATGAGTTTATGTCCTCTACAGCATTCACTTATGGCTATTTCCTCATGTTGCTTTTTCTGCTAAGTGAATGTGATCGGACCCTTCCCTCTCTATGCTATACTCAATCCAATCTATTCACAAATTCTTCATGTGTGTTCTATTTGAAACTCGTTCAAAATCTTCACTGTGTCCTTGTTAGCTGAAGAAATTGCGAACGAAACTTTAAAACAAATCTTATCCAAATTTTCGGTTTTACCGCTCAAACCGTTCCGCATCCCACGATGCATTATTTTACTCACCCACAATCTAACACGATCTCATCTGCACAGTGCGTGGGTGACACATGTCGCGTGAAGGAGAAAGGGCAGGGGCATGTTCGTCCCAAAATCTTCGGGCGAACAGTTTTTCACCGTGGCTATAAATACCCCTCTCCCCTTCCTCACTTCATTTACTCCGCTCGATCGTTGTCTCTCGCTCGAGATCCTCAAACCCTAGCGCCGCCACTACTCACTCGTCGCCGGTGAGGAAGAGCTTCGCTGCCTCGACCTCGTCGCCGTCGTACTCGCGCCGGTTGCGGAAATCCTCACTCCGCTGCCGCCGTAGCTGTTTCCCTCTGCCAAGTTAGGGCGTGGGAGATCTAACCTGACGAACTTCACGTCTGTTCATCTCAGTTCGTCGTGTTCTTCATTTCGGGTAATTAAAAGTTACTTTTATTACTCACTTTGATTCTCAAACTTTCCGAAAATCTTCAAAGGTGTTTATTCTTCAAATCTTCACACATATAAACACCTCACACATTGTATGTTCTTGATCCAATTCTCTAAGCAATCATTTTCTTCAAGATTCCTCAATTGTGTGGATCTTCGATCTGTACAACTCTAGAACCTAAGACAAGAACGCTTAGTGAAATTCCTCAAGGTTTATCTGGTCAAATTCCTCAAAACTTGTTCTTTTCGAAAAACCTTCTGAGAACGCATATGACCTCTTCAAATTCCTCGCACCTACACTCTGTTCACAGGTACTCATGTCCGCTGCTGAATCACTAGGTTCTCATCAACTTAACTCATTTGCAGCGTTCCTCGAAGAAAAACTGCATACTTCTTCAGAGTGTTCAATTATTCAAATTCCTCATCTGAAGAATATGGCAGACGGTAAGAGACCGCAGAAAGGAGGAAAGAAGCCTGAGGTCATGACTGCTTTCGTGATCCCTGATGAAATATATGCTGGCTATTGCACACCTGATGAAGCAAAATTTGGCAAAGAAACTAAAAATCAGTGCAAGGTGCGCATACAGAAGATTGAACGGAGATGGGCAAGAGAGTGGAGGGAGTACATATATGTTACTCCAAAGTATATGAAGAAATTCGCTTTAAATCCTCCATGCCCAAGAGCTCCAGTGGCACCTGGCCAAGTAGCTGATCTCACCAGCATCAAGCGTGGTGAGGACTTTCCTGATGAATGGGCTAAGCGCCAAGCCAAATTGGCAAGACAAGCCAAGGAGGTAGTGAAGAAATTCAATGAGGATTCTGCCACTGCTGCTGCTACTGAGGCCTCGGTCAGACCGAGGAAATCAATTCCAAAGAAGCCTGCTCGTAAGCCTAGTGCTTCACCAACAGCGCCCTCACGGCCAAGTTCCTAAGCTATGCCCTCACGGCAAATTCCTCAGACTGCTACTGTTCCACCAAAGTCCTCGGCAGCTCCATCAAAGTCCTCAGCTCCTGTGCATCTGGCTACATGTCAAAGGACTACAGGTTTTTCAATTGCTTCTGGTGTCTCAGCAAGTTCCTCAGCTGCACCAATGTCCTCATCAGGCCCCACACTGTTGAAGACTAAAGCAACAGCTGGACGCGGTCCTCGGCCAAGTCCAAAGAAGAAGCAGGTCACATTCCATGTGCCCTCTGATGATGAAGCTTCTGATGATGAACTTGCAGAAATCATCAGAGACAGACAGGTGAAGGCCGCTAGAGCCAAAGGCACATCTGTGCCACTGCTTTTGGATCTAAGGAAAATCCTTGACTACATTGATCTCTGGCACAAGGATCCAAACACCCCAATGCCTGATCTTCCTCTGACTCCTGGTCAAAGTCACTTGATGACCCATTTCATCACTCAAGAGAAATGGAAGTTTGAGAAGGCAAGAGAGATAAAGAAAGCTCAATACAGAAAGGAGAAGCTCCTGAAGAAAAATGTTGTCAGAATGACACCTGAGGAACTTCTCAAGGCTCAGTCTGAAATTCAAGCCCTCAGCAAAGACTTTGATGCCTACTATGCTGATTGGCAAGGAGCCAAAGTGAGATTCGTCAACCTGACGAAGAAAATGACAACTATTGCAGCCCCATCGCAACAAGAAAACCCTCAAGCTACAGACTCTGCTCAGCCTGCTGAAGAACATGCCATCACCGCTGATGACTTTCAGCCTGTTGATGAAAATGCTAGTTCCAGGGCTGATGACTCCATTCCAGCCGCTGAAGAAATTGCCAGGGCATCCACTAGTGGTGCGCCTGAAGAAACTGAAGAGATCAGGGCAACTGCATCAGTTGCGCCTGAAGAAAATGAACCAAATTCCTCAGCTCCTCCCGCGCCTACACCAACTCCAATTCTTCCTTTTGCCTATGAGGTGAAGAAGACCAAGGCTGCAGAGCGAGCTGCAATGAAGAAAATGAAGGCATCAGCTGCGCAAATTCTTCGGCTGCGAAGAAAATGAAGCCAATGACCAGCTCTTTTGAAAACCCTATTGATGCTGTTCCAATTTCCTCCATGTCATCAAAGGAAATTGTTCCTTATGGAGAAGACTATAAGATCCCAAGTGGATCTGATGAAGAAAATCATTCTGCTGCTACATCAGAGCAGCTTGATGAAGAAATTGAAGTGGACGCAATCCCTTCAACGCTAGTCATTTCCTCACCTATGCCTTAGTTCACAGCTGAAGAGGCTGGTGTTGAGGAAATTGAAAATGAAGATGAAGATGTGGATATTGGATGCACCACTCCTGTGATGAATGATGACTTTTGGAAAATTCAGCATCCCAATACTCCTCCATTCACACCTATTCAACAAATTCCTCAGTCCCCGGCCACAACAGTTCAGATGGGCTCTGAAGAAACTCATCCCACTCCCTTTGTTCATGAAGATATTCCAGCCGCTAGTGCTGAAGAACCTGCTGATCCTCAAGTTGCACAAGAAGAGGAACCAGAAATTCCTCAGCCTGAAGAACCTGAGCTCGCGATTCCTGAGGTGGTACTACAACTCACTGACACCCCTCTGCCAAAGCCGAAGAATCCGTTCTCAAGCAAACGGAAGTTCAAGGCTGAAGACTTCTTTTCCGAGCATGTATTCTTCACTAATTACAACCCCTATGACTCTACTCGCATAAGGAAGAGGCGTTTCTGGACTGCTAGTCAAGCCAACTTCTATTCCTCAGTGCTGTTTGACAAGGACAAAATTTTCAATCATGAACATATTCCTCATGTGGATATGGAATCTCTGCCATGCTTCGAGCCAGTCCTCAGTGTTATTCACGGTGCAGGATTACTCAATTTCAGCACTGACATCTGTGATTGGAATGAAGAACTCATTCTTCAGTTCTACGCCACACTGCATATCACCGGAGACGCTGAAGATGTCAATTCATGGGTGCTGGATTGGATGACTGAAAACACTCATTATAAGGCACCAGCAACTGAATTGCTTCGTGTCCTTCCTCTTGATCCTCCCCATGACAGTGCACGTTGCATCTACAATGACCCTGAACTGACAAATCACTATATGCAAGTGCTCATGAAGCCTTTGAAGCCAGGGCAGGCCCCACGAACCAAATTCCTCGTCAAGGAGTTACTCTATGTGCCTCGGACTGTCTATCGCATTATGACGAAGACAATGAGTCCTATCAAAGGCCACGACTCAAATGATGAAGAAGTCGTTGGCATCATGAAGAATATGCTTTTCAACATCATTCATGGCGTTCCTGTCAACTTCCATGATTTCTTCATGAGGACTCTGGCAAATGTTGCTATGTCACCATTCGAGCTGAAGCCCTATGCGCCTTGGATCATGAGATTCATAAGGGCAAGATCTTCATTGAATTACAATGCTGACACTCTGAACCACGGTAGCTACTTGCCTCCCATTGAAGTCCTCAAATGGCCAGTTTCTTCATCTGATGATAAGGGCAAGGCAGCTGCTGTGATCGATGAAGGCACTCGTCCATTGGATGGTCAATTTCGCCTAGCTACATCTTACTCTACCAATGACGACTCTGCCACACATGACACTGCCGCAAATACCTCAGCTAAGCAAAATCCTCAAGCCACAGCACCCAGGGTGATGACTGACCGTGAGTTACTCCTAAGTCTTCATCAAAAGGTTGATCGCAATCACAAATGGGTTAAGCGTCAGTTTGGTGCAATTCTTCACAATATGACCTCAACACACAATGCAGTGAAGAAGAACCACTACTACCTTCATGAAACCCTCAACCGCACCTGGGCTGTCCTCACTCATGTTTATAGCGCTGAAGAACTGAAGACTATGGGTCTTAAGGAAGAATTTGACTGGTCTGCACCTCCTCCGAAGAAATTCAAGAGGGTCAAAGTTCCTCCACTGGTGGCCAGCTCTTATTCTTCATCGCGTGACACTGATGAGTATGAAGATTTGGACGACACTGCGGCAGGCCCTATTACAACAAACAACCCCGACAACGCTGGCGCTCCTCCATCAACATGAAATTCTTCAGGGGCGTTAGTCCCCAGTTTCGATCCTTTTGGTCTTTTGATGACAAAGGGGGAGAAATCTGAGTTAGTCTTCAAGCGGGTCTATATTAAGGGCATTTTTTTTCTAAGTTACAACTCTCGCTCTTCCAAAACTTTTATTGGATCGAGTTGTAATCTTAAACCCGATGGTGCTCTGATACTTTTGGATGGTGCTCTGTTTTTTGATGCACTATGGTCTGATACTTTTGATGTACTATTCTGCATGCTTATTCCTCGTTGATATTATTGCACGCATGCTGAATTTCATCAGGCACCATATTTCATCATGCATTTCAAATTCTTCATATTATATATCAAATGCGTGTATGAATTACAAGATATAGGGGGAGATCTCCATGATTCAACTCTTCAAATGTGCATTGCCTCAAAAGCAAATTGCTCACTATGCACACCTTCAGGGGGAGTTCTTCTATACCTTGCAATCAAATTCCTCAACATCAGTATTTACACTTCATATATTTATCCCCGTTGAAAACTTAACCTATATTGTCATCAATCACCAAAAAGGGGGAGATTGCAAGTGCATCTAGTGCCCCTTAGTGATTTTGGTGTATTGAAGACTTATAGGTTAAGGGACTAATGCGTTTGCGAGTGTACAAAGGTCTATAAGTCTATGAGGGGTTTGATATTTACAGAGAAAGTCGACCCCTAAAAATGAAGTTCTTCGACTGAAGATTTTGATATTCTGAAGACTTTCTGAAGACTATGAAAGTGAAGAAATTGGTGTGACCTTGAAGACTTGGTATTCATTTGAGGAACATGAAGCGTGAAGACTTTTGTTTTCGTAGTTTCATTTTCTCTTTCTTGAGTCATAGGAAACACCGTACTGTCAATGGGGGTCGAGGAAATACTAAGGAAAAATTTCCATGTGATGCTCAACTCAAAATCCTACACCTACCAATCCCTTCGAGTGAAGCCATTGGAAATCTCATACAGTTCAGTCAATTTCTTCAGTGACAGAGACGCAGTTCTTCTGGTCACTGAGGACTTTGCTCTGACTGAGGAGTTAGGAATTCGCCAGTGCGAATTGCCTACACAGTGAGGAACATGATAGCCCTGAGGAAATTGAGAGTCGAATTTCCGACCGCTGTTGTGCTGCGCGCCAGCTGTCCCAAAATATCCTATCCACCTAACGATCATATCATTGAAGGGCATTTATGTCTTATCATGTCGGGCTGCTCCCTAGGCTATACATAGCCGCCCCCTACAACCACTAGTTGGTTGGCTGCTCCGAGAGAACTTGACACTTGTCATTTGAGAGCAACCCATCCTCCGAGGACTTTGAGCGAAAATCATCAAGTGAGGAAAACCCAAAACCAAACCCCCACAAACCCAAAGTGATTGAGCATCACTGAAGAAATTGATCCTGCGTGGATCCGACGCTTGTTACCTTTGAAGACTGTGCTTCTTCCAGACGGTTAGGCGTCAAGGTCTAGAGCATCCAAGAGGAATTGTGGATCGCCGAGTGACCAAGTCTGTGAAGGTTTGGAAGTCACCTGAAGACTTACCACGAGTGATTGGACGAGGTCTGCGTGGCCTTAGTTCAAGGAGAATACGGTGATGACTGGGTGTCCTGAGCTGCGTGCTCAGTGACTGGGTGTCCGGGACTGCATGTCCTCGAGTTTAAATACTCAGCCGCTCCAACCAGACGTACAACTGAGACAGCAGTTGGAACTGGTTTACCAAATCATTGTCTTCACCAACCTAACTGGTTCTTTCCTCAACTCTTTCATTTCCTCATTACTGTGTTGAGTGTTTGTTCATATCTGTGTTTGAAGACTTTGACTGAAGACTTTCTCAATTTCCTCAGTTCAATTTCTTCAGTCTGTTTGTCTTCATCTTGTGTATCCTGTGATTACGCTTTCTGTACTCTGTGCTTGTCTTCATTTCATCATGATGACCATGCTTGTATTCTGTTATGCCTACTTCTAAGTACTTATTCCGCTGCTAGTAGTTCTTCGCCAAGGAATTTCCTCACCGGCAAATTCCTTAGTGAAGAATTCATAAAAATCGCCTACTCACCCCCCCTCTAGTCGATATAACGCACTTTCATGACCGTTAGGCAATTTTGGTGGGATCGATATGATCAACTCGGTGGGACTGATGTGCAAGGGTTAAGGTAAAACCTCATCTCGGTTTGACCGATTACACAACTCGGTGGGACCAATTTGGCAATAAGCAAAACAGAGAGTTGGTCAGGCAGACTCGGTGTGACCGATTACGTATTCTCGATGGGACTGAAAATATTGCAATAGACAACAGAGAGTTTGCAAGCCCATCTCGGTGATACCGAGATCCCATCGGTGTGACCGAACTGATTAGGGTTTTCGGCAGTGGCTAAATGAACTCGGTGGCACCGGATGGATCAAATCGGTGGGGCGAGTTTGACTTTTGGTTTGGGACATATGTGGATATGAGAAAGTGGTTGAGGGCTTTTGGAGCATATCACTAAGCATTTTGAGCAAGCAAGCCATTAGGCAACACCTCATCCCCTTTTAATAGTATTGGCTTTCCTATAGACTCAATGTGATCTTGGATCACTAAAATAGAAAATGTAGAGTCTTGGGCTTTGAGCTTGAGCCAATCCTTTGTCCTTAGCATCTTGAAGGGGTTCCACATCCTCTTGTCCATGCCACTCCACTGCTGGACTTATCTGAAATATACTAGATGAAAGTATTAGTCCAACAAGAGATATGTTGACATTGATTACCAAAATCACCCAGGGAGCACTTGTGCTTTCAATCTCCCCCTTTTTGGTAATTGATGACAACATACATCAAAGCTTTAGATAGAGATATAGATAAGGCAAGTAAAGCTTTGGAAAGACATGTAACATGCATAGGCTCCCCCTACATGTATGCAATCATGTAAATATAGAACATAGAATCAAGTGAGTGCATAATCATGACAGAGCAAGCAATGAGTTACATGTATCTGGGCTATATGCATGAGAGAAAATGATGTGAACATGGGAAATGTACCTTCATGCTTATGAGTCCTTCTTGCAAACAATATGTACATCAGCAAGAGATCCTCATGCACATGAATGCGATGCATATACTTACCTTGTGGTCTTGAACTTGCTTTGGAAGAGATGAACCTGAGTAAACAAGGTTAGACAACACAGAAACATCTACTAAGCAGAGCAAAGAGCAGTAAACCACAAGAGTACCAAGACTGGGATGACATGTAGAGAATGAGTACTAGGTACTCTATTTGAGTGTAGACATGTCCCCAAAGGTAAAGATATGCAATGAATTTCAAGATTTCCTTCCCTTAGATGTCTTGCTCCCCCTGAATCTTATAATGGATATTGGGAGAAGATAGGGAATAGAAAATCAGAGCAAAGCAAACACAAGAAAAATATGAACATGTCTTTCCCCTCTAAAGACATGTAACTTCTCTCCCCTTTGAATACTAAGCAACCGGGGTCTCTCTTTTAAAAAGAATGTCTCTCTCCCCTTGTTGCTTTCTCTCCATGTTGGAGTGATTAAGCTTTGATGTGAACTCTCTCTCCCCCTTTGACATCAATTTCCAAGAAGAGTCTTCTGGAGTGTGAGTCAAAATAGGTTGGTCCTTGAGTCACAGAGCAAAGCAACACATAGAGTATGATGCTGATGGAGGATAAGAATCATCGAGTGGAGCTGGAACAAAATGTGCAAAATGCAAATGACAGAGTGATTTCTCAGTGTTGAAGTCGGCTAAACTCGGTTGGTTCCTTCGGTGGCACCAAAAAAATTCGGTTTGACCGAATGAGGCAAATCGGTTTGTCTGAGTTCATCACAGAGAAAATACTAGTCACCTCAGCTCACTAGGCAAGAAAGATCTCACAAGGATTTGCAATGAACTAACTGAAGGATGTGCAAGGGACTGGGTAAAGAGAAATGCAGAACAGAAAATAGAAGAGAATAAGTCTAGATGAAGTTTTTTTTGAAAAGGGAACAAATATGCATGAGACAAAATGCAATAACAAGGAGAAACACTAGAGAACTTCATCTAGAATGGGTCGGCGACAAAGTCACCTATGTTAGAGTATATTGACTTGGGAGTCAAGTGAGGACACTTGATCATAGGTCATACTCATCGTTTAAGCTCAAAATGGGGTTGCCATTTTTCATTTAAGCATCTTGATGTATTCTCATCTTGTTGAGTTGCTTTGACCCATGTCTTGGGGTAAAGCTTCTCTAAGATGGAATAACATACCTTGGGTGGTGGTGGTGATCTTGATTATGTAGTTGAACTTGTGTGGGATGCTCAATGTTGATGTAGTTCATTTGGAGCATCACTTGAAATTGGAGTTAATCTACCTACATGGATTAGTTTTGCAAGGAAAATCACTTGTGCATACAAAATGACAATCATGAAATTTCATAGAGGAGTTTGTCAAAGGATATATTTGAAGGGTTTCATGCTTCCTTGTCTTCAACCACCGTGAAGTAGAGACTTGGTGATGTAGAGATTGCTCAAGATATGAATGAGTTGCAATCTCATAGATTTAGATCCATCCAAGTACCTACATGGGTTAGATAACATGCAAGGGTGCAAATATGTCCGAGATATATGATCATCATCATGAGAGAAATATCAAGGATTAGTCATAGGCTCATGTCTTGCATGTATCCACATGGAGTTCCTACTCCAAGTTTGAGGCATCAATGATGTTCAATTCACCTCTCAACCTGCAAAACACTTTCTCAAGTGGTTTAGTGAATATATCCGCCAATTGCTTGTCCGTGCGAACATGCTTAAGGTTAATATCACCCTTAGCAACATGATCTCGAATGAAATGATGACGAACTTCAATGTGCTTAGTTTGAGAGTGTTGCACGGGATTGTGAGCAATCTTAATAGCACTTTCATTGTCAAAAAGCAAAGGAACATGTTTCACATATATCCCATAATCTTTAAGGTTTTGGGTCATCCAAAGTAATTGAGCACAACATGAACCAGCGGCGATATATTCCGCTTCGGCGGTGGATAAGGATACCAAGTTTTGTTTCTTGGAGGACCAAGACACAAGAGATCTACCAAGAAATTGACAAGTACATGAAGTGGACTTTCTATCAACCTTGTCTCGGCATAGTCCGAATCGGAGTAGCCAACAAGATTAAACGAGGCCCTCTATGGATACCAAATGCCAAAGTTTGGTGTATGAATTAAGTATCTCACTATCCTTTTCACGGCCTTAAGATGACATTCTTTAGGGGCCACTTGATATCGTGCACACATGCACACACTTAGCATGATATCGGGACGAGAGGCACATAGATACGATAGTGAACCAATCATAGAGCGATAAACCTTTTGATTAACGGGTTCACCATCTTTGGTCAAGTCAAGATGTCCACTAGTAGGCATGGGTGTACTCATACCTTTGCATTCTTGCATGTTGAACTTCTTGAACAAGTCTTTGGTGTACTTCGTTTGATAGACGAAGGTGCCTTCCTTAGTTTGCTTGATTTGCAAACCAAGAAATAACTTGAGTTCACTCATCATAGACATCTCAAACTTCTCCGACATAAGCTTCCCAAACTTCTCACTAAAATGAGGGTTAGTTGATCCAAATATAATATCATCAACATAAATTTGGCATACAAATAATTCTCCATTAACCCTTTTAGTGAAAAGAGTAGAATCTTTTTTTCCAATCTCAAAGCCTTTTTCAATAAGGAACTTGGTCAAGCATTTATACCATGCTCTAGGAGCTTGTTTAAGACCATAAAGAGCTTTGTGAAGCTTGTAAACATGATTGGGTTTCTTAGGATTAACAAAGACGGGAGGTTGTTTAACATAAACTTCCTCCTCAATTTCACCATTTAGAAAGGCACTTTTAATATCCATTTGGTATAAGGTGATATGGTGATTAGCATAGGCAAGTAAGATGCGAATGGACTCGAGTCTAGGAACGGTGGCATATGTCTCACCATAGTCCATACCTTTGACTTGAGTGTAGCCTTGGGTGACGAGACGTGCTTTGTTGTGGACCACTTGTCCATCTTCATCTTGCTTGTTGCGAAACACCCATTTGGTACCGATAATGTTGTGGTTGTTGTTGGGCTTCTCAACCAATGTCCACACTTGATTTCTCTCAAAGTTGTGTAGTTCTTCGTGCATGGCATTTATCCAGTCTGGATCTTCCAATGCTTCTTCAACCTTCATAGATTCAATGCTAAAGATGAATGAATAATGTTCACAAAAGTTAGCCAAACGAGATTTAGAGTGAGTGATTCTCTCGGTTTGGATATCATTGTAGATTTGCTCTACGGGGTGGTCTCTAGCTACTCTTGCTCGAACTCGTGAGAGCTTTTGCTTTGATTGGGGTGGGACATCTTCTTCATCATCTCGTTCTTCTAATTGGCCTCCATCATTGTTGATGTTGTCGTTCTCTCATCATGGTGGAGGAGGAGGTTGATGTGGTTCATCTTGGTGTACTTTCTCGTTTTCTTCATCTTGGTGTGTCCCACTTGTGGATGCCTCCATATCAACTCTTGGTCCACCTTGTCGTGAGGTAGAATCTTCCACTTGGACGGACGAGGTACTCTCCTTCACCTCCGTTGGACGAACCTGGCCAATAGACAAGTCTTGGATTGCTCCCGAAGGATCTTTATTTCCTACATCAATTGGCAATTGCTCTACTTGCGAGCCGTTAGATTCATCAAACTTCACACCTACCATTTCTTCAACCTTTCAGGTGAAATTGTTGTAGACACAGTAAGTGTGAGAGTTTGAGCCATAACCAAGAAGGAATCCCACATGAGATTTAGGAGCAAAATTAGAACGACGATGCTTATCAAGAATGTAGCACTTTGAGCCGAATGCTCGAAAGTATCCAACTTGGGGTTTGTTACTGGTGAGGAGCTCATATGCCGTCTTGCCGAGTAGCTTGTGAATATACAAGCGATTTGTTGCATGACAAGCTGTCTCAACTGCTTCCGCCCAAAAGTGCTTCGGCGTCTTGTACTCATCAAGCATCGTTCTTGCCATTTCGATGAGCGTCCGTTTCTTCCTCTCAACAACTCTATTTTGTTGAGGTGTGTGCATGGCCGAGAACTCATGTGAAATCCCTTCTTCGTCAAGAAAGGTGTCCACATTTGCGTTCTTGAACTCCGTTCCGTTGTCGCTACGAACCTTCTTGATCTTCGCTTCAAATTGATTTTGGGCCTTCCTAGCGAAGTTTTTGAAGATCTTTTGGACCTGCGATTTATCATCGAGAAAGAACACCCACGTAAAAATCTTGAAAAATCATCAACTATAACTAGACCAAAAGAATTTCCACCAAGACTTTTGTAAGCGTTGGGACTGAAAAGATCCATGTGAAGTAGCTCGAGCAGCCTCCTTGTGGTCATGATGTTCTTTATGGGATGGCTTCCTCCAACCTGTTTACCTGCTTGACAAGCGTTGTAAAGTCTATACTTATCAAATATGACATCTTTAACACCAAGGATATGATCACCTTTAATAAGTTTATCAAGGTTTCGCATGCCCACATGACCTAACCGTCTATGCCACAACCAACCTTTAGAGGATTTAGTAATCAAGCAAGTTCTAGGTTGAGCCTTTTTAGTGAAATCAACAATGTATAGCTCACCTTTGCGTAAGCCGGTAAAGACCATTTTATGATTATCTCTACGAAACACTTGGCAATCTACTTTGGTAAATAGAACATTAAAGCCAAAGTCAGCTAGTCTAGAAATGGAAAGTACATTATAGCCAAGAGATTCAACGAGCATGACATTTTGTATGGAGGTATCATGTGAGATGGCCACCTTACCGAGGCCAACCACCTTACCCTTTGAGTTATCACCAAAAGTGACATACTTTCGAGGGTCATCGTTTTCAGCAAGCTCGCGAAACATATCTTTATCTCCGGTCATGTGATCATTACACCCACTATCAAGAACCCATTCCTTTCCTCGTGCCATGTATCCCCGAAGATTTGCCATAAGACCAAAGTGTCTCATTGCATAATCAAGATCAAAGTCACTATCATCATCCTCATCATAGTATCCATGTTCAATATCGTCATGATGTGGATCAATTCCTAGAGAGGGTGATTCATTAGGATGAGTTTGACAATGATCTTCTTTATGAATTCTAATAGCTTCAGAAATAATATTGCTAATAATTCCAACATCTCCTTTGGCACGCATAAGACTTGTAAGCTCAAATAGACAATCACCAAACTTAGGATCATTGGAATTCATCTTACTTAAGGCAATAGACTTCTGGAGAATTAATCTAGATTTTTTAAGGAATAATTTGGAAAATGTTCCTCAAGAAATTTCCATATGGTGTAGGCACACTTAAGAGTAGGCAAGCAACCTATCAAGTTTCTAGGCAAACGTCTAGTGATAAGATCAACAGTTCTAAGATTGCGAATCATGTCAATTGACTCATCAAGAGTAGGATGCATAGGATCAACACGAGGTGCACAAGGGCTAGTAACATACTTGTTCAAATGATATTCATTGAAAATCACAAGCATCTCATTTTTCCACTCATGAAAGTACTGTCCATCAAGTATAGGCACTCTATGTCTAAGACTCCCCAACGTAGACTCATCCATCTTCCTCCAATTATGTCTAAACCAAAGCAATGGAGACCAAGGCTCTTATACCAATTGAAAGGATCGAGAAGAGGTGTCTAGAGGGAGGGGGTCAGACCCTCAACACACAAAGTTGGCAGTTTTTAAGTTTTTCAAGTTTAGGTGGAGTTTAAGCATAAGTTTATCCATTCACAATACAAATCAAGCAAGCATGCAAAGGGTATATGAGCAGCGAAAAGTAAAGCATGCAACTTGCAAGAAAGTAAAGGGATGGGATTGGAGTGTGCAAACGCAATTGGAGACACGAATGTTTTTGTCGTGGTTCCGATAGGTGGTGCTATCGTACATCCACGTCGATGGAGACTTCAACCCACGAAGGGCAACGGCTGCGTGAGTCTACGGAGGGCTCCACCCACGAAGGGTCCATGAAGAAGCAACCTTGTCTATCCCACCCAGGGCCGGTCCTGAGATTTCGGGGGCCCGGGGCGAACTTAAAATTGGGGGCCCCTAATATACGAGC